>NC_044928.1:21492415-21493440 GCF_003576645.1 Ipomoea triloba
TAAAGTTTGGAGAAGAAGAATATCATGGAGATAAAATATTAAGGAGGTGCCAGAAGTTGATGCCACATCAGAATTCCACAACAAACGGATAGAAGGTGCACCAATCCAAAGTCGGTCTTATTCCCTAAAACGAGGATCAATGGGAATTTAAAAAGAGTAACTTTTACCAAAAGTAGCAAGTGGAGCATGGACTCAAGAAAGTGGATTATGGAATATCCACTACCAAACAAAAGGTTCAAGTTACAAGACCATCACTCCATAAAAAATGCTGAAAAGATGCAAGTCCCATACACAGCATGGGAGACAGATTTCAAACGGAATAATTTTCCCTCCAACGGAATTATTCCTCAACTCTCATTTAAAAGGACGTGAAGACACAAGCAAAGAAGAGTTAAGTGGTTAATTCTAAAATCTTAAGAGGTGTCTGATTCAAACGTTCAAGTGCAAGCATCCAATTTGGAATATCATCCTGATATTCAAAACAGCGAGAAAAACACATCTTAGTGTTTGAGAGAGTTACATAGCTTAAACTGCTACACATCTAGAAGGTGACCGAAGCTGCTCTACATTGAAGTTGATTCAACGATAGCTTTTGGTCAGATTGGAGTTTGTTACACTCAATTGTGACAACCAAAGGTCCTTGCTTTGGATTAAGCAAGAAGAGGCGGAGTAACCTGGCAGCTGTCTAGTGAAGATCCTGAGGCTTGAGGCGGGCTTGGTGATCAAAGCTCAAGTGCTCGATAGGTGGAGTAACAAGAAGCGGGGCGAAAAACCTGAGGCGGGCTTCGTGATCAAA
Organism: Ipomoea triloba; assembly: GCF_003576645.1. Taxonomy (NCBI): domain Eukaryota; kingdom Viridiplantae; phylum Streptophyta; class Magnoliopsida; order Solanales; family Convolvulaceae; genus Ipomoea; species Ipomoea triloba. Next base: position 21,493,212 of record NC_044928.1, read on the forward strand.
GCTCAAGCGCTCGATATTGTACTGAAAAGGGAAGTTTTTAGTGCAATCCTTCCAGGGAGTTTCTGGAAGAAGAGTAAGAGTGGATGTAGGCGGGTTGGCCGAACCACTTAAAAATCTCTCTCGCATTTACTTTCTGCTTTTATCTCTCGCTATCTAACTCTCGAACTGCACTGCATATAACCGCACCTCTCGAACTAACTCAAACTCGTGCTAACTAAAAGGGGATAAC
>NC_044928.1:21493672-21493846 GCF_003576645.1 Ipomoea triloba
TTTTCGACCTCTCGTGTGTATTGAACTTAGGATGTTTAGGTTCGATACCTCATGAGGTGAAGACAAAGTTTTATGCGCAGCGGAAATATTATCCCCTTTTAATTAGCACGAGTTTGGGTTAGTTCGAGAGGTGTGTTTATATGCAGTGCAATCGAGAGGTTAGCGAGAGATAAA
>NC_044928.1:21494615-21499447 GCF_003576645.1 Ipomoea triloba
AGGTGTCTGATAAAAACGTTCAGTGCAAAGTGCTTAACTTGAATATCATCCTGATATTCAATACAGCGAGAGAACACATCTTAGTGTTCGAAGAGAGTTACAAAGCTAAACTGTTCTTCTGTGTCTTTACGTCCTTATATATGAGAGTAGAAGAATAGTTCCGTTGGAGGGAAAACTATTCCGTTTGAAATTGGTCTCCCACGCCGAACATGGGTCTTTGCACAATTTCAGCATTTTTCATGGAGTAGTGGTCTTGTAACTTGAGCCTTTTGTTTTGTAGTGAATATTCCATATTCCACTTTCTTGAGTTCATGCTTCACTTGCTTCTTTTGGATAAAGTTACTCTTTTTATGTTCCCATCATTCCTTGTTTGGGGAATCTGACCACTTCAGGATTGGTGCACTTCTTGACCGTTTGTGGTGGAGGTCTGACGTGTCATCCACTTCCGTCCATTTTGAAACCTCCCGCTCAGCACCTCTTCAATATTTTATCTCCATGATATTCTTCTTCTCCAAACTTAGAGTATTTTATCTGCACATGTTGACTAACATTCAGCCTCTTGGAGAAGTGCCGGTTTATCGAGACCATAAAAGATGTCTCGACCACTTGATGTTTCAATCCCATGTATCGAGAGGTCTATCTCTCGAATATTCTTTACGTCTCGAACTCGATAGGTATATCGAGAGGTCCTTACCTCTCGAACTTGGCTTGTGTCTCGAGACTTAGTTGATGTCTCGTAGACCCTTATTCCTCCAGAGTTGTCTCGTGCCTGCTTCTGATCTATCTGTTTGCTTACAACACGAAAACTTCTAAGTTGTTCAAACAAGTTTACCTTAAGCTTAAATATTTCCCGAGTTGAGCTCAAATTACCCGGTTGTATTTTCGCTCTTAGTTTACTTATCGAACTTACATTGTTTTGCCTATGTATCGAGACTTGGGGATTCTTACTTAACAGTTGGTATCATCAAAACCTATTACATGATGTTCCTAACAATTTCCCCCTTTTTGATGATGCCAACACTTATACTTACTTATATGGCTGATTTGAAAAAGAAAAAGCATTGATTTTATTTTCAGCGCATATGGTAAGTTTGACAACAATTCTACTAAACATGAATAAGTAAACTCACGCAACACCCCCAGCAGAAGATATATGTATTAAGATTAAGGGAATGTTTACATAACAGAGTTTAGTGGAAAAGATTCAAAGAAGTAAGACCAAGAACAACATAAGTATCAATACATTGAAATAAGATGGAGTTTGGACCACGAGAGCTTACTTCTTGTTGCCTTTCCTTTTCTTGTTAATGGCTTCTCGTGTCTTGATGGGGTCTTTCGGATTTACCAGGCTTAAGTATTCATCTGTGACATCTAGATGCCTGTAGTTCCTGTAGGCTTCCCCCACGAACTCACCATCAATTACTCCATCTTTCCACCAAGCAATACATTCTTCTGGAGACATATTGCTGTGAACAGATATTCCAGTGATCTTCATAAGCTTGAATATCTCCAGAGTCAGAATTTGTTCAGTGTCTTCTCTGTTCCCAAACTTAAAGTTTGTCATGAGAAGATCTATCTTCCTTTCTTCTTCTGACTGTTGTTCTTGTCTTTTTCTTCTTCTTTCTCTGTCCTCTTCTCTTCTTTTCTCCATTTCCAGTGTGCGCTGGACCCTTAGATTTTCTGCTCGTTTAGCATCCTCCACTGCTTTGCTCATAATTCTTGGTATTTTCGGAGGAGGTCCAGCTGGTTCACTTGCTGCCCTTTTCTTGCCAGTTGTTGATGTCCTTCCTTGTGTATTTTCCCCCTTTTTTCCTTTATTTTCCCCCTTGGTGGCATCATCAGTACGGGAAAGGAGGATGGACATACCTTCGAAGAGTGCTTGAAGTTGGGCAGGCACTTGGTTTGACAGATCATCGAGTAGTGCTTTCATCACGTCCTGTCGAAGTTCACTGGAGTACTGGAAGGCTCGAAGCTCTGCTCGTATCTCGGCTAATTCAGCTCTCGCACTTGCAGCCTCTGCTCGAGCTACAGCAGCTTCATCAGTGGCTTTCCGTGCTGCATCCTCAGCCCATACTGCCTGTTCGAGAAGTTCGGCATGACGGCCTTGGGATTCACTTGTGCCAGCAGCAGGCATTGCAGCATTGCGGACAACAGCGAGTATCCTTTCGAGCTGAGCCATCTTCTGAGATTGATCAGCCATGAATTGACGCACTTCGCCAATGAAGACTTCTTCGGCCTGTCGATCATAGTCAGAAGTAGTAGAAGAGGAGTGAGAAGTACTTTTTATCGGAGGGGACTTGGGTGCTTCCAGATTTCCACCCATGACTTGCAGTTGCGAGTCCACCTCTCGATTGAGTGTCTGAGGGGTCGCAGGGACACAGGGTTCAGAGCGCGAAGGTAGCTCCATGTCAGGCGCTTCCCGGTTTCCACCTGAGGGATGGATNCCCCACGAACTCTCCATCAATCACTCCATCTTTCCACCATGCGATGCATTCTTCTGGAGACATATTGCTGTGAACAGATATTCCAGTGATCTTCATAAGCTTGAATATCTCCAGAGTCAGAATTTGTTCAGTGTCTTCTCTGTTCCCAAACTTAAAGTTTGTCATGAGAAGATCTATCTTCCTTTCTTCTTCTGACTGTTGTTCTTGTCTTTTTCTTCTTCTTTCTCTGTCCTCTTCTCTTCTTTTCTCCATTTCCAGTGTGCGCTGGACCCTTAGATTTTCTGCTCGTTTAGCATCCTCCACTGCTTTGCTCATAATTCTTGGTATTTTCGGAGGAGGTCCAGCTGGTTCACTTGCTGCCCTTTTCTTGCCAGTTGTTGATGTCCTTCCTTGTGTATTTTCCCCCTTTTTTCCTTTATTTTCCCCCTTGGTGGCATCATCAGTACGGGAAAGGAGGATGGACATACCTTCGAAGAGTGCTTGAAGTTGGGCAGGCACTTGGTTTGACAGATCATCGAGTAGTGCTTTCATCACGTCCTGTCGAAGTTCACTGGAGTACTGGAAGGCTCGAAGCTCTGCTCGTATCTCGGCTAATTCAGCTCTCGCACTTGCAGCCTCTGCTCGAGCTACAGCAGCTTCATCAGTGGCTTTCCGTGCTGCATCCTCAGCCCATACTGCCTGTTCGAGAAGTTCGGCATGACGGCCTTGGGATTCACTTGTGCCAGCAGCAGGCATTGCAGCATTGCGGACAACAGCGAGTATCCTTTCGAGCTGAGCCATCTTCTGAGATTGATCAGCCATGAATTGACGCACTTCGCCAATGAAGACTTCTTCGGCCTGTCGATCATAGTCAGAAGTAGTAGAAGAGGAGTGAGAAGTACTTTTTATCGGAGGGGACTTGGGTGCTTCCAGATTTCCACCCATGACTTGCAGTTGCGAGTCCACCTCTCGATTGAGTGTCTGAGGGGTCGCAGGGACACAGGGTTCAGAGCGCGAAGGTAGCTCCATGTCAGGCGCTTCCCGGTTTCCACCTGAGGGATGGATTACTTCTAGCTCTTCACCTCTCGAACCTGGAGCCTCAGCTTCAGCGACTGTTGAGATTGGATCAGCTAGGGAGGGATCTTCTGTATTGGATGCTTCCCGGTTTCCACCCAATGGAAGTTCCCCCTCAGCATCACCTCTCGAACCAGTGCTGGGAACTTGGTCATCTGCTGGTGAGGTTGGAGATGAAGTGTCGACAGGTGCTTCCCTGTTTCCACCGTCGATAGTCGCATCGTTCTCCTCAGTATCTCTCGAACCAGCAGGACTTGGGGCAATCTGCTCTAGGTGCTCATTGGACTACTCTTCGGTCTGCTCCGATGAGTCTGTAATGATAAGTATTTCAGGAGCAGTAGGAAAATCCGGCAGTGTGAGCAACGGAACTACACCCTCTCGAACTATCTGAGCTTCATTGTTGTCAATCGAGGGTGTGGACGTAGGCGGTGGCAAAAGAAGAACAGTGTTGGGAGCCACCTCAAGTGCTTCAGAGGTCTCGGAGTCACCTCTCGAAGCTGCTACCTGTTCGTCCAGAGCAGAGAAATTTACTTGGGACAAGGGGATTGCGGCTGTTGGTATTGGGTTCTCAGAGTCATCTCGAGCAATCCCAGAGGTCTCTCCTGGACCTCTCGTATTCTCTACTTGATGTCCCAAGGATAATGCAGTGGCGAGCCTGATATCCTCTTGAAATTTAGCTTCTAATTCAGGATCCAATACAGGCTCGGCTTCAGCTTCTTGTGCATCAACAGCTATGCCCTTTCCTTTGTCAGATCGACCAAGATTTCTCCTGGTCACGTGCATCTCATGGGCAAGATTTAGAAGTTCATTGGCTGGGATTGCAGTGAGGTTTAACCAATTTAAAGCAAAGTCCTCCTCAGCCACCATATCTGCTGCTCTCGAGATCAGTTGATCAATCGGACCTGTTCTCCAGTTGATCCATCGAAGCACTCTGGAGAAGTCATCCAAGCTAGACACATTTTCAGTACGTTGATCCAACTGAGAAGTGATTTCAGCATTTAGCTCATCAGAGTTAGCAGACAGGATTTCTGTTGCCGAAGCAGCTTCCAATGTTATCTCTCGAACCACCTCTCGTGGTTCCTCTACTTCTGTCTGTACTGGATCACTGATCCCAGTACCTTCAATCTCTCGAACCTCTTCTCGAGGCTCGACAACATACTCATCAGTACCCTCAGCATCAGCATGTAGACTTACAGATAAAGCTTCTGACAGAGACCTGGTAGGGGGCACTCTCTCAACCTCAGTGGCCAGTATAGCCTGAGGTTCCCCCTGGGCTTGTGCCCTGTCTTCGAATGGTACTTGGATAACTGAGGGTGTTACCTCTCGAATCTGAGT
>NC_044928.1:21499639-21506639 GCF_003576645.1 Ipomoea triloba
ATCACTTGCTGTTGGAGGAAGTTGAAGATAATATGTGCCCAGTCCAGCTTGTTGTTGTTCCAGATGGCATGGAGGATTTTGAGGAGGTCTAGACTAACCTCGTCAGTTCCAGACACCTTGCCGAGCACAAACTTCATGATTAGGTCGGCAGCGAGAGCAAACCTCTCCTTTAGGTGGTACTTGCGGAGGGCAGAGGATGCTCTGGGTGGTGCAGTCGTTAGTCGGATCTTTTCCTAGAAGGCTTGCTTATCTAACTCGTAGTCCGACAGGTGCTTGACTGCGTCCTCTGTTGACGCGAAATCAAATGCCGCTCGGAGGTCACCTACGGAGGTTGTGATGGGAAATTCATTGAATCGGCTTTCGATTTTCCCTTTCGTGACCTTGGCATTCGCGAACCATTCTGTGAAGTCGAGGGCGTGAATGGTCCGGTAGTCGTGCGTCATGTATTTCATCAGTCCTGCTTTCTCAAACTTCTTCAGGACTTTTTTCGTCATTTTTGGATTAGAAGAGTGGGTGATGAAGCCGTTTTTGTCAAGGATACTCCCCGCCTTGACTTGTTTGATCTGAGTGCGAATGTGTTGCAACTCCCTCTGATATGCGTCGGAAGATGAGGTTGATGTGGAGGATTCGGACGCCATTGTTGACAGATATGAGGTTTTGGAGGGAATGTGTACAGTGTTTAGGATTTGGGGGTTTTGGGTATTCGGTTTGAGCTTGAATCCGGGTAAGGAAGAAGAATTTGGCTTTTATATCATGTGGATTCGGGTTGGATATATGGGTAGGGTTAAGAGCTTGACCCGAAAAGGGATCCCGGCTGATTTAAAAAAATTTAAAGGTCAGAAATACCCTTTATAACGGTTATGTAGGTAAGATATGGTAAGGGTATTTTGGTAAGATATAATACGGTTTTTGGATAGTGGGATATAAAGAGATGATATTTATATAAGCGTGCTCCCACTCATCAAGATAATGCCTTTAAGAACGGAAAACCGCCAGTAGCCGAAGACCACGTGGCTAACATTAATGCCCAAAGTTAGCCATTCCACATATATCCGTTGAGCGCATTAGTTTTACCTCTCGAAGGTACACACTCGACTTTGCTAGTTTAAGGATCTTCCCCCTGAGTGATTGATCCCTAAACCTCCTTATTCCTCCGTCTTGATCTGGTTAAGGAACTTCCCTTTGAGTGATTGATCCCTAACCCTCCTTATTCCTCCGTCTTGATCTGGTTAAGGATCTTCCCCCTGAGTAATTGATCCCTAACCCTCCTTATCCCTCCATTTAAAGATACTTAGAGAGTCAGTTTTATATCTCTCGAAGTTACCTCTCGAACTATCCTTATTCGAGACATGACTTATATGAGTAAACTTAGTGTGTATCTCTCGAAGTACCTTTCGAGCACACATGATCTCTCGATTTGTCCTTCTTCGAGACTTAAGCGTTAATAGCGTAGACTGACTCTTGTATCTTTCGATTGACCTTTCGATTTACTTATCGAAAACAGAGTGCAAACAAGTGGCAAGATAGAGAAGATAGATTCAAACAGCAGATATCACTTAGAACAATTTCATTAGTTCATTTAGTGACTTCCAGTTACATTACTCATGAATCTATACAAGTCCTAATTTCCTAGAGACTCTTTTAGCAGCGTCCTTAGCTTTTCTCTAGGAATTTCTTAATGTAGTAGGGAGTGACCATCTTCATCGCTAATCCTCTTCAGGTCTTTGGATTAGGTATAGTCAACCCCTCATGTTCTTGTCCACTTTCTTTTGACTGCTGCTGACCTCAGAAAGTCCCATCTGGTCTTCCTCTCCTTTTCCCTTGGTTCTCCATTTGGTTGAGGAAGGCCCTTTTTCAGAATGTGCAGCAGTAGGAGTCCCACTTGTGCAAGACTCTTCTCCCGACTCCAGTTTCCCATCGTTGTGGATTTCCTCGCATTTGGGGATCCATTCATCTTGGATGGGAATAAGATGCTTGCTTGGATTATCAGGAAGCTCCGCAATCTGTTCACCCTTCGTCAGTTCTGGATAGTTTTCTCCTTGAAAGTCTTTGAACTTGACTGCTGGTTTCTTCCCTCTATAAAAGAATGGAACATCATCTTTTCCTTTCTTTTTCTCCATGGGAAGTTGATGATATAATCTTCTGAACGAAACCCTCTTATTTATAGTCCAAAAAGTTGGTACTGTAGAGTCACGGGATGCCATATAGATGACCATTCAATGCTGTGTAACTCCAAGGCTGCCATAAAGTTGATGAAACTGCTCCTCACATGTGAAACAGTTCATGGCACTAAATACAAGAAGATAAGCTTTGATCATTCATCCTAATTCTATCATTCCCAATTCTAACCTTAGTTGAGAAAATCTATTTTCACACAAAGCTTTTGTGAAAATATCTGCTAGTTGCTCCTCCGTTGCAACATATTCCAAAATAATGTCTTTTTTCTCAACATGGTCTCGGATGAAGTGATACTTAACATCAATATGCTTTGTTCTGGAGTGTAACACTGGATTGTGGGTGATGGCAATAGCACTTGTATTGTCACACATGATTTTAACCTCCTTACATTCAACACCATAATCCATTAACTGTTGCTTCATCCATAAAACCTGAGCACAGCAACTTCCAGCTGCTACATATTCTGCCTCAGCGGTGCTTGTAGCTATCGAATGCTGTTTCTTGCTAAACCATGAGACAAGTCTTCCACCTAGAAACTGACATGTCCCTGATGTGCTCTTTCGATCTATTTTACAACCGGCAAAGTCCGCATCTGAATAACCCATAAGTTCGAAAGATCCACCTCTCGAATACCAAAGTCCCACACTTTGCGTACCCTTGAGATATCTAAGAATTTTCTTAGATGCATTTAGGTGACTTTCCTTAGGACTTGCCTGAAATCTAGCACATACACCTACTGCAAAGGATATATCTGGTCTACTTGCAGTTAAATAAAGAAGAGATCCGATGATACCTCGATAAGTAGTCTGATCGACTTCTCGACCTTCACTGTCGATATCGATACGTAGAGAGGTTCCCATGGGTACTTTGACTGAGGATTTCCCTTCTATGTTGTATTTCCTGAGCAGATCCTTGGTGTATTTCTCCTGATTGATGAAGATACCTTCCTTAAGCTGTCTTACTTGTAAACCAAGGAAGTAGTTGAGTTCTCCCATCATGCTCATCTCGAACTTCCCTTTCATCAATCTGGAGAACTTCTCGCATAAGTCTGGATTGGTGCTTCCAAAGATGATGTCGTCCACATAGATTTGCACCAACAAGATGTGATCCCCATCCTTAATTCTAAACAATGTTTTGTCCACTAGGCCTTTGGTGAACCCACACTGAAGTAGAAAGGAGGATAAGGTATCGTACCAAGCTCTCGGAGCTTGTTTTAAGCCGTAAAGTGCCTTCTTTAACTTGTATACTTTGTCAGCTCCCACGTCCTTCAAGAAACCCGGAGGTTGTTCAACGTACACCTCTTCTTCGAGAAGTCCGTTCAGAAAAGCGCTCTTGACATCCATTTGATATACTTTGAAGTCCTTGAAGGCGGCATATGCGAGAAAGATGCGTATTGCTTCGAGACGTGCCACTAGAGCGAAGGTTTCATCAAAATCTATTCCTTCCTCTTGGCAATAACCTTTGGCAACAAGTCTGGCCTTGTTCCTAACAATGTCTCCATCCTCATTCATCTTATTTCTGAAAACCCACTTTGTGCCGATGACATTTTGATGATGAGGTCTCGGAACTAGTTCCCAAACGTCATTCCTTTCAAACTGATGAAGTTCCTCTTGCATGGCTTGCACTCAATCTGGATCACATAGAGCTTCTTCGATCACCTTCGGCTCTATTTGAGATAGAAAGCAAGCAAACATGCTTTCTCTGTATGCTGATCTGGTCTGAACTCTGTCGCGAACATCTCCAATTACTTGATCAGCAGGGTGATTTCTCAGCCATCTTAGGTCGGGTTGTGGCTCCTCAGTTGATTCCTCTATTGTAGGGTGAGATGTGGTTTGAACATCTATGATCTGGGTTGGATCAACAGAGTCAGGAGTTTTCTTCTCGATAGGCTCTTCGTCATCTGATTCTGGCTGGAGTTCCGCTACGTCTCGAACTATCGACTGCTTGTCTTCGAGAGGTAAGTTTGATCTCTCGATAGACTTTGGCTGAACTTCCTCAGCTGCTTCCATTGACTTTGATGGTTGATCTGTCGATGCTCTGTCATCAAAGGAAACATGTATGGATTCTTCAACCACCAATCTCCGCTTGTTGAAGACTCTGAATGCTTTGCTTGTCAAAGAGTATCCCACAAATACTCCATCATCAGCCTTTTCATCAAAAGTTCTCAGCTGGATCTTCCCGTTGTTGTGGATGTAGCATTTACATCCGAATGTGTGGAAATAGCTTACATTTGGTTTCCTTCCATTCCACAACTCATATGGAGTCTTTCCGACTCCTTTCACGATCAAGGACCGATTTTGGGTATAGCATGCTGTGTTGACTGCTTCTGCCCAAAATCCTTGAGGTAAGTTGGCTTGTGAAAGCATGGTCCTTGCTGCTTCCTTGAGAGTTCTGTTTCTCCTTTCAGCAACTCCGTTCTGTTGAGGTGTTCGAGCAGCTGACAATTGATGATGAATCCCGTTTTCGTTGCAGTAGCTCTCGATAACTTGATTAACGAACTCTCCACCTTGATCTGACCGCATCTTTAGTATCGAGACATCCTTTTCAACTTGAACCTGCTTCAGAAGGTTTGGTAGAGCAACTTTTGTCTCGCTTTTCTTGGTTAAGAACACGGTCCAAGTGAATCTTGTGTAGTCATCTACTACCACAAGAGTATACTTCTTTCCCTTCATGCTGGGTGGATCTACTGGGCCAAATAAGTCCATGTGAAGTAGACTTAATGGTCTAGTGGATGATGTCTCGGCTTTGCTTTTGAAAGAGGATTTGATCTGTTTACAGCGTTGACATGCCTCACAAATCTTATCCTTTCGAAACGTCACTTTGGGCAGTCCTTCCACTAGGTTCCTCTTAGTAAGCTTGTTGATAGTCTTGAAGTTCAGATGGCTAAGCTTACTATGCCAATCCCAGCATAAGTCTTTTTTGCTTCTTGCTAGCATACATAGGGATGGTTTTGCAGACTTCCAATCCACTATGTACATATTTCCTTTCCTTGCTGCCTCCAAGACGACTTCGAGAGATTCCTCGCTCATAATCTGGCATTTGCTTTTGGTGAAGACAACCTTGTAGCCTTNGAACTTGAGTCCTTCAACATAGGATACTCCCTTGATAACCAGCTCATTCTTTTGGATTTCACCAACAGCTTTTGTGCGTCCTTTCTTCTCGTTGTCGCCAAATGTCACCAAGGGACCTTCGATAGGTTGGATGTTCTCTAGCAGTGTAAGATTTCCCGTCATATGTCTCGAACATCCACTGTCAATGAACCACACGTCCCTGGTGTCCTGCAAGGAAATTAAGCAAGTTTAGGTACCCAAACTTTGGGTCCTGGTGGGTTAGTGAGTTTAGGCATCCATTTATACCTTGTGCCCATTATTCCAGGCCTAGGCGCAATGTAGCCATTGTACGTTTGATAATTATAAGGAATACTAGCAAAGATTTTGGGCCTCTTTGGTGCATAAATCAACTTAGGTATAGACTTTTCGATCGGCTTATGCACCATGCCTTTCATTGCATGTTTGGTCGTATGAAATTGCTGAAAGTGAGGTTTCTTCCAGAAATTATGATTCGATGACCAATCCTCACTGGATGGATAGAGTCTGCCTTTCTCCATCCGTAAGTTCCTAACCCTGTGGATCTCAGACCTTCCATATTTGCCTTGAGGCGCATTATATGGAATGTAGCTCTTTTTGTACTTGGAATGGCCTTGCGAGAGATAGCAAGGTGATCTCTCGATGTTGTTTACCCGGCCATTCTTCGTAGCTTTCCTATACTTTCCATTGCTGGTGTATAGGGACGGTTTAAGAATAGCTATTCTGGTTTTTTCTATTGGTCCTTTATGACCCTTATTCGGTTTGGGTTGAGATCCTCCATTTCTTGAAGTTCCCGAACCGTTGGTCTGCTTATCTTTCAAGAGATTGTTCTGACGAAACCCGAGACCGGTTCTGTCATTTGCTGGTCTATGATCATCCACCATTTTCTCCATAGCTTTGGAGGAATTAGTGTATGATGCTATGACCTTTCGAAGATTAAGCTCTCTAATCTCTCGAGTTTTGCACTCTTCAGTCAGTAGAATTACTTTAGCTTCTAACTCACTTACTTTGAGAGTTAGCTCTGAATTCTCTTTCGAGACATTCTTAAGCATATCTCTTTCAGCGATTAGCTTGCTATAGACATTCTTAAGCATATCTCTTTCAGCGATTAGCTTGCTATTTTCTTCCCTGATTTTGGCATGAGTGCTGATTAGCTTGCTATTTTCTTCCCTGATTTTGGCATGAGTGCTGTTAGCGATTTTGAGGTTCCTTCTGATCAGTTCCATAGTCTCGTTAGCGATTTTGAGGTTCCTTCTGATCAGTTCCATAGTCTCAAAGGGATCCTCATCGCTTCTAAAAGAAGAACATTGAGAAGTAGAAATGGAGCAGCGAGATGTAGAAGGGGAGGTTACCTCATTATTGATCGCCATCAGGCACTGATCCTCCTCTTCTGTAGTATATAAGCAGATGAGCCCCCTCTCATCCTCTGAGCTGCTGCTGCTATCGCTGGAGCTCGATGTCTCGAACTCCTCGATTGCCCTCTCGAGTTCCTCAGCAACTAGCGCCTTCCTGCGCGAGTGTGTCTTTGTTTCTCCCTTGAAGCCACTTTTGGCTGGCTTCTCTTTGGATTCCTCTTTTCTTCTGGAATCCTTGCCTTGATGCTTGCTTACCGGTGGGTAAAGGCATTCAGCCTTGAAGTGCCCTGGTCTCCTGCAGTTGTAGCATAGACCTTGATCTTCTTCCTCCATTCTTCTGGATGTATATCTTTCATCTTTCCTTCTTGAGGAGGAAGGTGA
>NC_044928.1:21507375-21508191 GCF_003576645.1 Ipomoea triloba
GGGGGGGTGAATAGACTTGTATAAGATTTTGCAAATCTTTTCAACCTCTCGTGTGTATTGAACTTAGGATGTTTAGGTTCGATACCTCACGAGGTGAAGACAAAGTTTTATGCGCAGCGGAAATGTTATCCCCTTTTAGTTAGCACGAGTTTGAGTTAGTTCGAGAAGTGCGTTTATATGCAGTGCAATCGAGAGGTTAGCGAGAGATAAAAACAGAAAGTAAATGTAAGAGAGATTTTTAAGTGGTTCGGCCAACCCGCCTATGTCCACTCTTCTTCCAGAAACTCCCTGGAAGGATTGCACTAAAAACTTCCCTTTTTAGTACAATATCGAGCGCTTGAGCTTTGATCACGAAGCCCGCCTCAAGCCTCAGGTTTTTCGCCCCGCTTCTTGTTACTCCACCTCTCGAGCACTTGACCTTTGATCACCAAGCCCGCGTCAAGCCTCAGGATCTTCACAAGACAGCTCCCAGGTTACTCCGCCTCTCCAAGGTCTTTCTCCCCGCTTCCAGCTACTCCACCTCTCGAGCACTTGACCTTTGATCACCAAGCCCGCGTCAAGCCTCAGGTTTCTTTCACTCGGACAGCTGCCAGGTTACTCCACCTCTCTTGCTTAGTCCAAAGCAAGGTGTTTTTGGTTGTCACAGTTGAATGTAACAAGCTCCAATCTGACCACAAGCTATCGTTGAATCACTTTCGATGTAGAGCGGCTTTGGTCACCTTCTAGATGTATAGCAGTTTAAGCTTTGTAACTCTCTTGAAACACTAAGATGTGTTTTCTCGCTGTTTTGAATATCAGGATGATATTCCAAGTTAA
>NC_044928.1:21508369-21508737 GCF_003576645.1 Ipomoea triloba
GAGGAATAATTCCGTTGGAGGGAAAATTATTCCGTTTGAAATTTGTCTCCCATGCTGATCATGGGTCTTGCGTATTTTCAGCATATTTCATGGAGTGGTGATCTTGTAACTTGAACCTCTTTGTCTTGTAGTGAATATTCTATAGTTCACTTTCTTGAGTCCATGCTCCACTTTCGTCTTTTGGTAAAAGTTACTCTTTTTATATTCCCATTATTCCTTGTTTGTAGGGAATCAGACCACTTCAGCATTGGTGCACCTTTTGACCGTTTGTGGTGGAAATCTGACGTGTCATCCATTTCCGCCCATTTTGAAATCTTCACGTTCGGCACCTCTTCATTATTCCATCTCCATGATATTCTTCTTCTCCA
>NC_044928.1:21508954-21509209 GCF_003576645.1 Ipomoea triloba
AGACCCTTATTCCTCCAGTGTTGTCTCGTGCCTTCTTCTGATCTATCTATTAGCTTACAACACGAAAACTTCTAAGTTGTTCAAACAATTTTACCTTAAGCTTAAATATTTTCCGAGTTGAGCTCAAAGTTACCCGGTTGTATTTTCGCTCTTAGTTTACTTGTCGAACTTACAGCGTTTTGCCTAGTATCGAGACTTGGGGATTCTTACTTAACAGTTGGTATCATCAAAACCTATTACATGATGTTCCTAACA
>NC_044928.1:21509539-21510925 GCF_003576645.1 Ipomoea triloba
TGCAATACAGCCAAAGAGGTATGGGACACTTTAATGTTGATTGGTGAAGGTGACGAACAGGAGAAGGAGAACAAGCTCACTGTGGCTATGAAGAGGTTCGAGGACTTCAAGATGAAGCCAGGAGAGAGCGTTGACAGCATGGAATCTCGGTTCATGAAGCTGACAACCGAGATCAATGATCTCAATAAGGACATCCCACAGAAGGAACTAAACCTGAAGGTCCTACGAGAGGACATCCCACAGAAGGAACTAAACCTGAAGGTCCTACGAGGCCTAACCCCACAGAAGGAACTAAACCTGAAGGTCCTACGAGGCCTAACCAAGGAGTGGGAGATGAAGGTGATCACAATGCGTGATCAAACCAAGGAGTGGGAGATGAAGGTGATCACAATGCGTGATCATAGAGATCTGAAGAATACCTCCACAAACCAACTCTTTCGAGACCTCAAAGCCTTCGAGTTTGAGATGTTCCCAAGAGATGAGGACGTAGTGGACCGACGAAACGTGGCACTTGTTGCTGATCAACCATCCACATCCTCAAGGTCAGACCCTAACCCTACTAATATGTTATCTGACGAACAGTTTGCTCTCTTCATGAGGAAATTCAGGAAATTCATGAGGAAGTCAACGGAGAGCAACACAAGTTCACATTCCTCCTCAAGAAGGAACAATGAGAAACATCCATCCAGAAGGACAGAGGAGGAAAATCAGGGTCTTTGCTACAACTGCAGGAGACCAGGACATTTCAAAGCCGAGTGCCCTTACCCTATGGTAAGTAAGTATCAAGGCCAAGAAGGCAGGGACTCCAGGAGAAAGGAAGAATTCAAAGAGAAGCCAGCACAAAGTGGCTTCAAGGGAGATTCAAAGAAACATCTGCGCAGAAAGGCGCTTGTTGCTGAGGAACTCGAGAGATCAATCGAGGAGTCCGAGACATCGAGCTCCAGTGAAGGAAACAGCAGCTCAGAAGATGAGAGGGGACTCATCTGCTTATACACCGAGGAAGAAGAGGATCAATGTCTAATGGCCATTGACAATGAGGTAACCTCTACTTCCACATCTCGCTGCTCTACCTCTACCTCTCGTTGTTCTTCGTTCAAAAGCGATGAAGATCCCTTTGAGATACTTGAAACACTTAAAAGGGATCTCGCTGTCGCTAATAGCACTCATGCCAAAATCAGGGAAGAAAACAGCAAGCTAACTGCTGAAAGAGATATGCTTAAGAACGTCTCTAAAGAGAATTCAGAGCTAACTCTCAAAGTAAGTGAGTTAGAAGCTAAAGTAATCCTACTGACTGAAGAGTGCAAAGCTCGAGAGACCAGAGAGCTTAATCTTAGAAAGGTCATAGCATCATACACTAATTCCTCCAAAGCTATGGAGAAAATGGTG
>NC_044928.1:21511639-21512635 GCF_003576645.1 Ipomoea triloba
TCTTCACCAAAAGCAAATGCCAGATTATGAGCGAGGAATCTCTCGAAGTCGTCTTGGTAGCAGCAAGGAAAGGAAACATGTACATAGTGGATTGGAAGTCTGCAAAACCATCCCTATGTATGCTAGCAAGGAGCAAGGAAGACTTATGCTGGGATTGGCATAGTAAGCTTAGTCATCTGAACTTCAAGACTATCAACAAGCTTACTAAGAGGAACCTAGTGGAAGGACTGCCCAAAGTGACGTTTCGAAAGGATAAAATTTGTGAGGCATGTCAACGTTGCAAACAGATCAAATCCTCNACATGTACATAGTGGATTGGAGGTCTGCAAAACCATCCCTATGTATGCTAGCAAGGAGCAAGGAAGATTTATGCTGGGATTGGCATAGTAAGCTTAGTCATCTGAACTTCAAAACTATCAACAAGCTTACTAAGAGGAACCTAGTGGAAGGACTGCCCAAAGTGACGTTTCGAAAGGATAAGATTTGTGAGGCATGTCAACGCTGCAAACAGATCAAATCCTCTTTCAAGAGCAAAACCGAGACATCATCGACTAGACCATTAAGTCTCCTTCACATGGACTTATTTGGCCCAGTAGATCCACCCAGCATGAGAGGAAGGAAGTACACTCTTGTGGTAGTAGATGACTACACAAGATTCACATGGACCGTGTTCTTAACCAAGAAAAGTGAGACAAAAATTGTCCTGCCAAATCTCTTGAAGCAAGTTCAAGTTGAAAAGGATGTCTCGATACTAAAGATCCGGTCAGATCAAGGTGGAGAGTTCGTTAACCAAGTAATCAAGAGCTACTGCAACGAGAACGGGATTCATCATCAACTGTCAGCTGCTCGAACACCTCAACAGAACGGAATTGCTGAAAGGAGAAACAGAACTCTCAAAGAAGCCGCAAGGACCATGCTCTCGCAAGCCAACATATCACAAGGATTTTGGGCAGAAGCAATCAACACAGCGTGCTACACCCAAAATCGGTCCTTGAT
>NC_044928.1:21514071-21514461 GCF_003576645.1 Ipomoea triloba
TATCGAGGTATCATCGGATCTCTTCTCTATTTAACTGCTAGTAGACCAGATATATCCTTTGCAGTAGGTGTATGTGCTAGGTTTCAGGCAAGTCCTAAGGAAAGTCACTTAAATGCATCTAAAAAGATCCTTAGATACCTCAAAGGGACACAAAGTGTTGGACTTTGGTATTCGAGAGGTGGATCTTTCGAACTTATGGGATATTCAGATGCGGACTTTGCCGGTTGTAAAATAGATCGAAAGAGCACATCAGGGACATGTCAGTTTCTAGGTGGAAGACTTGTCTCATGGTTTAGCAAGAAACAGCATTCGATAGCTACAAGCACCGCTGAGGCAGAATACGTAGCAGCTGGAAGTTGCTGTGCTCAGGTTTTATGGATGAAGCAACAA
>NC_044928.1:21514562-21517474 GCF_003576645.1 Ipomoea triloba
AGCAACTAGCAGATATTTTCACAAAAGCGTTATGTGAAAATAGATTCTCTCAACTAAGGTTAGAATTGGGAATGATAGAGTTGGGTTGAATGGTCTAATCTTATCTTCTTGTATTAAGTGCCATGAACTGTTTCGCATGTGAGGAGCGGTTTCATCAACTTTATGGCAGTCTTGGAGTTACACAGCATTGAATGGTCATTCATACAGCATCCCGTGACTCTACAGTGCTAACTTTTTGGGCTATAAATAGGGGGTTTCCTTCAGCAGTTTATGTCATCAACTTCCTCATGGAGAAAAAGAAAGGAAAAGATGATGTTCCATTCTTTTATAGAGGAAAGAAACCAGCAGTCAAGTCCAAAGATTTTCAAGGAGAAAACTATCCAGAATTAACGAAGGGTGAACAGATTGCGGAGTTTCCTGATAATCCAAGCAAGCATCCTATTCCCATCCAAGGTGAATGGATCCCCAAATACGCGGAGATCTACAATGATGGGATACTGGAGTCAGGAGAAGAGTCTTGTATCAGTGGGACTCCTACAGCTGCACATTCTGGGCCGTCCTCAACCAAATGGAGAACCAAGGGAAATGAAGAGGAAGACCAGTTGGGACTTTCTGAGGTCAGCAGCAGTCGGAAGGGGTAGAGAAGAACAAAAAGGGGTGATCGTCCCTAATCCAAAGACCTTAAGAGGATTAGCGATGAAGATGGTCACTCCCAACTACATTAAGCAGTCCCTAGAGAAAAGCATGCCGTTCAAACCTATACTAAGGAAGCTGCTAAAAGAGTCTCTAGGAAATTAGGATTTGTATAGATTCATAAGTAATGTAACTGGAAGTCACTAAATGAACTTAAGAAAATGTTCCAAGTGATATCTTTTTATGAATCAATCCTGTCTCCTTATCGCAATCTGTGTTCGAAAGGTAGTTCGAGAGATACATGTTCAGTTTGCCTATTTATGTTATGTCTCGAAGAAGGGTAGTTCGAGAGACCACTTCGAAAGATATCAAACTGACTGTCTACGTATCTCTAAAAGGAGGAATAAGGAGGGTTAGGGATCAATCACTCAGGGGGAAGATCCTTAACCAAGATCAAGACGGAGGAATAAGGAGGTTTAGGGATCAATCACTCAGGGGGAAGATCCTTAAACTCATTTGGAAGACGATTCACCTTCGAGAGGTGAAACTGATAAGCTCAACGAATATATGTGGAATGGCTAAATTTGGACATTAATGTTAGCCACGTGGTCTTCGGTTACTGACGGTTTTCCATACTTAAAGGCATTATCTTAATGAGTGGGAGCATGCTTATATAAATATCATCTCTTTATATCCCACTATCAAAAACCGCCTTATATCTTACCAAAATACCCTTACCATACCTTACATACATAACCGTTATAAAAGGGTATTTCTGACCTTTCAATTCTTTTAAATTAACCGGGATCCCTTTTTCGGGTCAAGCTCTCAACCCTACCCATATATCCAACCCGAATCCACATGATATAAAAGCCAATTTCTTCTTCCTTACCCGAATTCAAGCTCAAACCGAATACCCAAAACCCCCAAATCCTAAACACTATACACATTCCCTCCAACACCTCAAACAATGGCGTCTGAATCATCATCATCATTCTCATCTTCCGATGCATATGAGAGGGAGCTGGAACACATACGCTCTCAGATAAAACAAGTCAAGGCAGGGAGTATCCTTGACAGAGATGGTTTCGTTGCTCACTCGACGAACCCAACGATGGCGGAGAAAGTCCTGAAGAAGTTCGAAAATGCAGGACTTATAAAATACATGACACACGACTACCAAACCATTCATGAACTCGACTTCACTGAATGGTTCGCTAATGCCAAGGTCACGAAGGGCAAAATAGAGAGTCGGTTCAATGAGATCCATATCTCGACCTCTGTTGGTGACCTCAGAGCAGCATTCGACTTCGCAACATCGGAGGAAGCAGTCCAGCACCTTTCGGATTACGACTTAGACAAGCAAACCTTCTGGGAGAAAATCCGACTGGAGACTGCACCGCCCAGAGCATCCTCTGCCCTCCGCAAGTACCACCTAAAGGAGAGGTTTGCTCTTGCTGCCGACCTCATTATGAAATTCGTGCTCGGCAAGGTGTCTGGAACTGACGAAATTAATCTGGAAATCCTCAAAATCCTCCACGCCATCTGGAACAACAACAAAATGGACTGGGCCCATATCATCTTCAACTTCCTCCAACAACAAGTGCAAAGCTCAGTCTCCAACACCAACCTGACGATCAGCAAAAAGGTTGGTTTCGGTTTTGTTGTTCAATATCTTTTGAGTTTGAAGGGCTTACAACTGAGAGAAGGGCGAGAGGTTCATCGGAATACCTATATGGGTAGGACAAAATCCCAGGCTCCTAAGTCGAAGGGTGCCAAGGCTGCTCCATCTCCCAAACCTAAGAGTAAGGGAAAGGGCAAAAGGAAAGCCCAAACTGAGGAGAAGAATTCTGATGATGAACCTCTGGATGAACTGATAAAGAGGGTTAGTCTGCCAAAGAGGGCTAAGAAAGCGAAAACTGCTGTTGTCACCCAGATTCGAGAGGTGACACCCTCTGTTGTTCAAGTACCATTCGAAGACAGGGCACACGCCCAGGGAGAACCTCAGGCCACACTGGCCACTGAGGTTGAGAGAGTACCCCCTCCCAAGTCCATTTCTGGTAATATATATGTTGAATTAGAAATGGATGTTGTTGCTGGAACTGTTGATTCTGTGGGTTTATCTCGAGAGATGGCTCGAGAGGTTGAAGGTACTGGGATCAGTGATCCAGTACAAGGGGGTGCAGAAGAATCACGAGAGATGGTTCGAGAGATAAACTGCACAGTCAGAGTGGTGTTGGTCCCAAGGGGATGGGGTACAAGTCTAGAGGGGGGGGGGG
>NC_044928.1:21521904-21547973 GCF_003576645.1 Ipomoea triloba
CTCTTGACAGGGACCTGGTAGGGGGCCCTCTCTCAACCTCAGTGGCTAGTGTAGCCTGAGGTTCCCCCTGGGCTTGTGCCCTGTCCTCGAAGGGTACTTGTATAACTGACGGTGTCACCTCTCGAACCCGGGTGACAGCAATATTTTTGGCCCTTTTGGCCCTCAAAGCAACTCTCTGAATCAGAGCATCCAAAGGCTCATCATCAGAGTCCTTCTCCTTGGCTGGGGCTTTCCTTTTGCCCCTTCCTTTTGGCTGTGAGGGAGAAGGTGCAGCCTTAACACCTTTAGCTTTGGTGAGTAGAGATTGCGTCCTACCCATATAGGTATTTCGATGAATCTCTTTTCCTTCCCTCAGTTCAAAGCCCTTCAGGCTTAGGAGAAATTGAACAACAAAACCGAAACCAACCTTTTTACTGATCGACAGGTTGGCGTTGGAGACTGAGCGCATCACTTGCTGTTGGAGAAAGTTGAAGATAATGTGTGCCCAGTCCACTTGCTGTTGGAGAAAGTTGAAGATAATGTGTGCCCAGTCCAGCTTGTTGTTGTTCCAAATGGCATGGAGGATTTTGAGGAGGTCTAGACTAACCTCGTCAGTTCCGGACACCTTGCCGAGCACAAACTTCATGATTAGGTCGGCAGCGAGAGCAAACCTCTCCTTTAGGTGGTACTTGCGGAGGGCAGAAGATGCTCTGGGTGGTGCAGTCGCTAGTCGGATTTTCTCCCAGAAGGCTTGCTTGTCCAAGTCGTAATCCGATAGATGCTTGACTGCTTCCTCCGATGACGCGAAATCAAATGCCGCTCTGAGGTCACCTACAGATGTTGTGATGGGAAAATCATTAAAGCGGCTTTCGATTTTACCCTTCGTGACCTTGGCATTTGCGAACCATTCTGTGAAGTCAAGGGCGTGAATGGTTCGGTAGTCGTGCGTCATGTATTTCATCAGTCCTGCTTTCTCAAACTTCTTCAGGACCTTTTTCGCCATTTTTGGATTAGGGGAGTTGGTGATGAAGCCGTTTCTGTCAAGGATACTCCCCGCCTTGACTTGTTTGATCTGAGAGCGAATGTGTAGCAACTCCCTCTGATATGCATCGGAAGATGAGGTTGATGTAGAGGATTGGGACGCCATTGATGAAGGTTAGATGTTTTGGAGGGAATGTGTACTGCGTTTAGGATTTGGGGATTTTGGGTAAACGGTTTTAGCTTGAATCCGGGTAAAGAAGAAGGATTTGGCTTTTATATCTTGTGGATTCGGGTTGGATATATGGGTAGGGTTGAGAGCTTGACCCAAGGAAGGATACCGGTTTTCTTTAAAGAAGTAAAAGGTCAGAAATACCCCTAGTAACGGTCAGCGTATATGAAAAATAAGGGTATTTTTGGTAATTTAACAGAGCGGTTTTAGGTTCAGGATAGTGGAGTATTAAAGAATAGTAACTATATGAGCATGCTCCCATTTATCAAGATAGTTCCCTTAAGTGCGGAAAACCGTCAGTAACCGATGACCACGTGGCTAGCATTAATATCCAAAGTTAGCCGTTTCCNCGGTTTTAGGTTCAGGATAGTGGGGTATTAAAGAATAGTAACTATATGAGCATGCTCCCATTTATCAAGATAGTTCCCTTAAGTGCGGAAAACCGTCAGTAACCGATGACCACGTGGCTAGTAAGTGCGGAAAACCGTCAGTAACCGATGACCACGTGGCTAGCATTAATATCCAAAGTTAGCCGTTTCCTTCATATATTCGTTGAGCTTATCGGATTCACCTCTCGAAGGTGAATTGTCTTCCACATGAGTTTAAGGATCTTCCCCCTGAGTGATTGATCCCTAAACCTCCTTATTCCTCCGTCTTGATCTGGTTAAGGATCTTCCCCCTGAGTGATTGATCCCTAACCCTCCTTATTCCTCCGTTCAGAGATATCAGTTTGTTATCTTTCGAAGTGACCTCTCGAACTACCCTTCTTCGAGACATAACGTATATAGACAAACTGATCGGGTGACCTCTCGAACTACCTTTCGAACACAGATTGCGAGAGAAACAAGTTTGATTCATCTAAAAGATATCACTTGGAACATATCCTTAAGTTCATTTAGTGATTTCCAGATACATTACATATGAATCAATATCCTATTAGATTCCCTAGAAACTTTTGTTTGGCCTTGATCAACCTAATAGGAATCTATCGTTAAAGCAGGAACTAGCCATCTAAAGTCCTATTTGTCTAATAACAGAACTAGGAGTGGCTATTTCCTTTTCTTGTTCTTTAATAACAGAACTAGGAGTGGCTATTTCCTTTTCTTGTTCTTCTCTCCGGAGCTGCTTACTGTAGTTGGGAGTGACCATTTCTTCTCTCCGGAGCTGCTTACTGTAGTTGGGAGTGACCATTTTCATCGCTAATCCTCTTAATGTCTTTGGATTAGGTATGATCACCCCTTTGACTGCTGCTGACCTCAGAAAGTCCCATCTGGTCTTCCTCTCCATTTCCCTTGGTTCTCCATTTGGTTGAGGAAGGCCCTTTTCCAGAATGTGCAGCAGTAGGAGTCCCTCTTGTGCAGGACTCTCCTCCCGATTCCAGTATCCCATCGTTGTGGATCTCCTCGTATTTGGGGATCCATTCACCTTGGATGGGAATAGGATTCTTGCTTGGATTATCAGGAAGCTCCGTAATCTGTTCACCCTTCGTTGATTCTGGATAGTTTTCTCCTTGAAAATCTTTGGACTTGACTGCCGGTTTCTTTCCTCTATAAAAGAATGGAACATCATCTTTCCCTTTCTTTTTCTCCATGGGAAGTTGATGATATGAACTTCTGAAAGAAACCCTCTTATTTATAGTCCAATAAGGTTATCACTTTTGAGTCACGGGATGCAATATGAATGACCATTCAATGCTTGTGTAACTCCAAAGCTGCCATAAAGTTGATGAAACCGCCCCTCACATGCGAAACAGTTCATGGCACTAAATACAAGAAGATAAGATTTGACCATTCATCCCAATTCTATCATTCCCAATTCTAACCTTAGTTGAGAGAATCTATTTTCACATAATGCTTTTGTGAAAATATCTGCTAGTTGCTCCTCCGTTGTAACATATTCCAAAATAATGTCCTTCCTCTCAACATGGTCTCGGATGAAGTGATACTTAATATCAATATGCTTTGTTCTAGAATGTAACACTGGATTGTGGGTGATGGCAATAGCACTTGTATTGTCACACATGATCTTAACCTCCTTACACTCAACCCCATAATCCAGTAATTGTTGCTTCATCCATAAAACCTGAGCACAGCAACTTCCAGCTGCTACATACTCTGCCTCAGCGGTGCTTGTAGCTATCGAATGCTGTTTCTTGCTAAACCATGAGACAAGTTTTCCACCTAGAAACTGACAAGTCCCTGATGTGCTTTTTCGATCTATCTTACAGCCGGCAAAGTCCGCATCTGAATAACCCATAAGTTCGAAAGATCCACCTCTCGAATACCAAAGTCCCACACTTTGCGTACCTTTGAGATATCTCAGAATCTTTTTAGATGCATTTAAGTGACTTTCCTTAGGACTTGCCTGAAACCTAGCACATACACCTACTGCAAAGGATATATCTGGTCTACTAGCAGTTAAATAGAGAAGAGATCCGATGATACCTCGATAAGTAGTCTGATCGACCTCTCGACCTTCACTGTCGACATCGATACGTAGAGAGGTTCCCATGGGTACTTTGACTGAGGATTTCCCTTCTATATTGTATTTTCTGAGCAGATCCTTGGTGTATTTCTCCTGATTGATGAAGATACCTTCCTTTAGCTGTCTCACTTGTAATCCAAGGAAGTAGTTTAGTTCTCCCATCATGCTCATCTCGAACTTCCCTTTCATCAATCTGGAGAACTTCTCGCACAAGTCTGGATTGGTGCTTCCAAAGATGATATCGTCCACATAGATTTGCACCAATAAGATGTGATCCCCGTCCTTAATTCTAAACAATGTTTTGTCCACTAGGCCTTTGGTGAACCCACACTGGATTAAAAAAGAGGATAAGGTATCATACCAAGCTCTCGGAGCTTGTTTTAAGCCGTAAAGTGCCTTCTTTAATTTGTATACTTTGTCAGCTCCCACGTCCTTCAAGAAACCCGGAGGTTGTTCAACGTACACCTCTTCTTCGAGAAGTCCGTTCAGAAAAGCGCTCTTGACATCCATTTGATATACCTTAAAGTCTTTGAAGGCGGCATATGCGAGAAAGATGCGTATGGCTTCGAGACGTGCCACTGGAGCGAAGGTTTCATCAAAATCTATTCCTTCCTCCTGACAATAGCCTTTGGCAACAAGTCTGGCCTTGTTCCTAACAATAACTCCATCCTCATTCATCTTGTTTCTGAAAACCCACTTTGTACCAATGACATTTTGATGATGAGGTCTCGGAACTAGTTCCCAAACATCATTCCGCTCAAACTGATGAAGTTCCTCTTGCATGGCTTGCACCCAATCTGGATCACATAGAGCCTCATCGATCACCTTAGGCTCTATTTGAGATAGAAAGCAAGCAAACATGCTTTCTCTGTATGCTGATCTGGTTCGAACTCTGTCACGTACATCTCCAATCACTTGATCAGCAGGGTGACTTCTCAGCCATCTTAGGTCGGGTTGTGGCTCCTCAGTTGATACTTCCATTGAAGGTTGAAATGTGGTTTGAGCATCTATGATCTGGATTGGATCAACTAAGTCAGGTGCTTTCTTCTTGGTAGATTCTTCATCATCTGAATCTGACTGGAGTTCTGCTACGTCTCGAACTATCAACTGCTTGTCTTCGAGAGGTAAGTTTGATCTCTCGATAGACTGTGGCTGATCTTCCTCAGCTGCTTCCGTTGTCTTTGATGGTTGATCTGTCGATACCCTTTCATCAAAGGTAACGTGTATGGACTCTTCAACCACCAAACTCCGTTTGTTGAAGACTCTGAATGCTTTGCTTGTCGATGAGTATCCCAGAAATACTCCATCATCTGCCTTTTCTTCAAAGGTTCTTAGTTGAGCCTTCCCATTGTTGTGGATATAGCATTTGCACCCGAATGTGTGGAAGTGGCTTACATTCGGTTTTCTTCCATTCCACAACTCATATGGAGTCTTTCCAACTCCTTTTACGATCAAGGACCGATTTTGGGTGTAGCATGCTGTGTTGATTGCCTCTGCCCAAAATCCTTGTGCTATGTTGGCTTGCGAGAGCATGGTTCTTGCAGCTTCCTTGAGAGTTCTGTTCCTTCTTTCAGCAACCCCGTTTTGTTGAGGAGTTCGAGCAGCTGACAGTTGATGATGAATCCCGTTCTCGTTGCAGTAGCTCTCGATTAATTGATTAACGAACTCTCCTCCTTGATCTGACCGGATCTTTAGTATCGAGACATCCTTTTCAACTTGAACTTGTTTCAAGAGATTTGGCAGGACAATTTTTGTCTCACTTTTCTTGGTTAAGAACACAGTCCATGTGAATCTTGTGTAGTCATCTACTACCACAAGAGTGTACTTCTTTCCCTTTATGCTGGGTGGATCCACTGGGCCAAATAAGTCCATGTGAAGAAGACTTAATGGTCTAGTGGATGATGTCTCGGCTTTGCTCTTGAAGGAGGATTTGATCTGTTTGCAACGTTGACATGCCTCACAAATTTTATCCTTTCGAAACGTCACTTTGGGCAGTCCTTCCACTAGGTTCCTCTTAGTAAGCTTGTTGATAGTCTTGAAGTTCAGATGACTAAGCTTACTATGCCAATCCCAGCATAAATCTTCCTTGCTTTTCGCTAGCATACATAGGGATGGTTTTGCAGACCTCCAATCCACTATGTACATGTTTCCTTTCCTTGCTGCTTCCAAGACGACTTCGAGAGATTCCTCGCTCATAATCTGACATTTGCTTTTGGTGAAGACAACCTTGTAGCCTTTGTCACAGAACTGGCTTGTACTAAGGAGATTGAACTTGAGCCCTTCAACGTAAGATACCCCCTTAATAACCAGCTCATTCTTTTGAATTTCACCAACAGCTTTTGTGCGTCCCTTCTTCTCGTTGTCACCAAATGTCACCAAGGGACCTTCGATAGGTTGGATGTTCTCTAGCAGTGTTAGATTTCCCGTCATATGTCTTGAACATCCACTGTCAATGAACCACACGTCCCTGGTGTCCTGCAAGGAAATTAAGCAAGTTTAGGTACCCAAACTTTGGGTCCTGGTGGGTTAGTGAGTTTAGGCATCCATTTATACCTTGTGCCCATTATTCCAGGCCTAGGCGCAATGTAGCCATTGTACGTTTGATAATTATAAGGAATGCTAGCAAAGGTTTTAGGCCTCTTTGGTGCATAAATCAACTTAGGTAGAGACTTTTCGACCGGCTTATGCACCATGCCTTTCATACGCTGTTTGGTCATGTGAAATAGCTGAAAGTGAGGTTTCTTCCAGAAATTGTGATTCGATGACCAATTCTCACTAGATGGATAGAATCTGCCTTTCTCCATCCGTGAGTTCCTAACTATGTGGATCTCAGACCTTCCATATTTGCCTTGAGGCGCATTATATGGAATGTAGCTCTTTTTGTACTTGGAATGGCCTTGCGAGAGATAGCAAGGTGATCTCTCGATATTGTTTACCCGGCCATTCTTCGTAGCTTTCCTATACTTTCCATTGCTGGTGTATAGGGACGGTTTATGAATAGCTACTCTGGTCTTTTCTGTTGGTCCTTTATGACCTTTATTTGGTTTGGGTTGAGATCCTCCATTTCTTGAAGTTCCCAAACCGTTGGTCTGTTTATTTCTCGAGAGATGGTCTCGATGGAACCCTAGACCGGTTCTATCACTTGTAGGTCTGTGATCATTCACCATTTTCTCCATAGCTTTGGAGGAATTAGAATATGATGCTATAACCTTTCTAAGATCATTTTCTGTGATCTCTCGAGTTTTGCACTCTTCAATCAGTTGGATTATTTTAGCTTCTAACTCACTTACTTTGAGAGTTAGCTCTGAATTCTCTTTCGAGACGTTCTTAAGCATATCTCTTTCAGCAGTTAGCTTGCTGTTTTCTTCCCTGATTTTGGCATGAGTGCTATTAGCGACTGCGAGATCCCTTTTAAATGTTTCAAGCATCTCAAAGGGATCTTCATCGCTTCTGAAAGAAGAACAACGAGAGGTAGAAATAGAGCAGCGAGATGTGGAAGTAGAGGTTACCTCATTGTCAATGGCCATTAGGCATTGATTCTCTTCTTCCTCGGTGTATAAGCAGATGAGCCCCCTCTCATCCTCTGAGCTGCTGCTGCTTTCACTGGAGCTCGACGTCTCGGACTCCTCGATTGTTCTCTCGAGTTCCTCAGCAACAAGCGCCTTTCTGCGCAGATATTTCTTTGTATCTCCCTTGAAGCCACTTTGTGCTGGCTTCTCTTTAGGTTCCTCCTTTCTCCTGGAGTTCCTACCTTCTAGGCCTTGATACTTGCTTACCTTAGGGTAAGGACAGTCAGCCTTGAAGTGCCCCGGTCTCCTGCAGTTGTAGCATAGACCTTGATCTTCTTCCTCCATTCCTCTGGATGTGTATTTCTCATTTTTCCTTCTTGAGGAGGAAGGTGAACTTGTATTGCTTTCCGGTGTCTTCTTCATGAACTTCCTGAATTTTCTTATGAAGAAAGCAAACTGTTCGTCAGATAAAAAATCAGTGGGATTGGAATCTGACCTTGAGGAGGTGGTTGGTTGGTCCGCAACCAATGCCACATTCCGTCTGTCTACCACGTCCTCATCTCTCGGAAACATCTCAAATTCGAAGGCTTTGAGATCTCTGAATAGTTGGTCGGTTGTGGTGTTCTTCAAATCCCTGTGATCACGCATTGTGATCACCTTCATTTCCCACTCCTTGGTAAGGCCTCGTAAGACCTTCAGGTTTAGCTCCTTTTGTGGAATCTCCTTCTCGAGATCACTGATCTCTATTGATAGCTTCATGAAACGAGATTCCATGCTGTCGATGCTCTCCCCTGGCTTCATCTTGAAGTCCTCGAACTTCTTCATGGCCACGGTGAGCTTGTTCTCCTTCTCCTGTTCGTCACCTTCACCAATTAACATCAAAGTATCCCATACCTCTTTCGCCGTTTTGCACTTTCTTACTTTTGGGAAGATGGTTTCGTCTATAGCTCTGAAGAGAATATCCTTGGCAATGTTGTCCAGGTTGTTTCTCTTCCTATCATCACTTGTCCATTCTTCCCTAGGTTTGGGGACATACTTTGGTGTATCTCTGGTTTGCTCAGCAGTCGTGTTTACCATCATGATCTTGACTGGTCCAGATGTTATAACTTCGGCCATCTCATCATGGAGGGCTGATAGATACGCAAGCATGCGTGTTTTCCAGTCATCGAACCTGCTAAGATCAAAGAGAAGATGTCTCGACAACATGCTATCCATTTTAGAAAAATTATCTCGTGCTTTGAAAACTTTTAAAGGATTTTTCAAAGAAGGATCTCTAGGCAATATAAACAAAGGTTTATATCGATCAGAGAACTTGCTCTGATACCAATTGTTGGTCCCAAGGGGATGGGGTACAAGTCTAGAGGGGGGGGGGGATAGACTTGTATAAGATTTTGCAAATCTTTTCGACCTCTCGTGTGTATTGAACTTAGGATGTTTAGGTTCGATACCTCACGAGGTGAAGACAAAGTTTTATGCGCAGCGGAAATGTTATCCCCTTTTAGTTAGCACGAGTTTGAGTTAGTTCGAGAGGTGTGTTTATATGCAGTGCAATCGAGAGGTTAGCGAGAGATAAAAGCAGTAAGTAAATGCAAGAGAGATTTTTAAGTGGTTCGGCCAACCCGCCTACGTCCACTCTTCTTCCAGAAACTCCCTGGAAGGATTGCACTAAAAACTTCCCTTTTTAGTACAATATCGAGCGCTTGAGCTTTGATCACGAAGCCCGCCTCAAGCCTCAGGTTTTTCGCCCCGCTTCTTGTTACTCCACCTCTCGAGCACTTGACCTTTGATCACCAAGCCCGCGTCATGCCTCAGGATCTTCACAAGACAGCTCCCAGGTTACTCCGCCTTTCCAAGGTCTTTCTCCCCGCTTCCAGCTACTCCACCTCTCGAGCACTTGACCTTTGATCACCAAGCCCGCGTCAAGCCTCAGGTTTCTTTCACTCGGACAGCTGCCAGGTTACTCCACCTCTCTTGCTTAATCCAAAGCAAGGTGTTTTTGGTTGTCACAGTTGAATGTAACAGGCTCCAATCTGACCACAAGCTATCGTTGAATCAACTTCGATGTAGAGCAGCTTCGGTCACCTTCTAGATGTATAACAGTTTAAGCTTTGTAACTCTCTTAAACACTTAAATGTGTTTTCTCACTGTTTTGAATATCAGGATGATATTCCAAATTTAAGTACTTGCACTTGAACGTTTTAGACGGACACTTCTTAAGAATTTCGAACCTCTTTTCTTTTTAACTCCTTTTTCTCTCTTTTTCCCTTTTTTTCTTCTGTGTCTTTACGTCCTTATATATGAGAGTAGAGGAATAATTCCGTTAGAGGGAAAATTATTCCGTTTGAAATTTGTCTCCCATGCTGATCATGGGTCTTGCATATTTTCAGCATATTTCATGGAGTGGTGATCTTGTAACTTGAACCTCTTTGTCTTGTAGTGAATATTCCATAGTTCACTTTTCTTGAGTCCATGCTCCACTTTCGTCTTTTGGTAAAAGTTACTCTTTTTATATTCCCATTATTCCTTGTTTGTAGGGAATCAGACCACTTCAGCATTGGTGCACCTTTTGACCGTTTGTGGTGGAAATCTGACGTGTCATCCATTTCCGCCCATTTTGAAATCTTCACGTTCGGCACCTCTTCATTATTCCATCTCCATGATATTCTTCTTCTCCAAACTTTAAGTATGACCGTCATTCAGCTTTGTTGGAGAATTGTTAGTGTATCGAGACCAAGGTTGATATCTTGATTGCTTGATGTCTCGAACTCAAATATCGAGAGGTCTATCTCTCGAACTCTGTTTATGTCTCGAACTTGATAACTGTATCGAGAGGTCCTACCTCTCGAACTCTGCTTATGTCTCGAGACTTAGTTGATGTCTCGCCGACCCTTATTCCTCCAGTGTTGTCCCATGCTTTCTTCTGATCTGTCTATATGATTACAACACACGAGACTTCTAAGATGTTCAAACAAATTTCCCTCAAGCTTAAATATTTTCCGAGTTGAGCTCAAAGTTACCCGGTTGTATTTTCGCTCTTGGTTTACTTGTCGAACTTACAGCGTTTTGCCTATGTATCGAGACTTGGGGATTTCTACTTATCAGTTGGTATCATCAAAACCTATTACATGATGTTCCTAACAAGTGGGAGATGATTCCTTGGAGCATAGTCGAGAGATCACAGCACAGATAGACGAAGCAATTTCTGCCACTGAAATCATCTCTGATGGGCGGAATGATTTATATGAAGAAGTTTCTACTCAGTTGGAAGTGGAAGCACCCACTCTTGATGACTTCTCCAGGGTGATCAGGTGGATCAACTGGAGAACCAGTCCTTTCACTCAACTGATGGGTCAAGCAGCTGAAATGGAGGCAGAAGAGCAGTTTGCACTCCAGTGGTTGGGTATCTCCGAGATCCCAGCTCAACNGACACTTCTTAAGAATTTCGAACCCCTTCACCCTTCTTTTTTTTTTTTTTGCTTCTGTGTCTTTACGTCCTTATATATGAGAGTAGAGGAATAATTCTGTTGGAGGGAAAATTATTCCGTTTGAAATTTGTCTCCCATGCTGATCATGGGTCTTGCATATTTTCAGCATATTTCATGGAGTGGTGATCTTGTAACTTGAACCTCTTTGTCTTGTAGTGAATATTCCATAGTTCACTTTTCTTGAGTCCATGCTCCACTTTCGTCTTTTGGTAAAAGTTACTCTTTTTATATTCCCATTATTCCTTGTTTGTAGGGAATCAGACCACTTCAGCATTGGTGCACCTTTTGACCGTTTGTGGTGGAAATCTGACGTGTCATCCATTTCCGCCCATTTTGAAATCTTCACGTTCGGCACCTCTTCATTATTCCATCTCCATGATATTCTTCTTCTCCAAACTTTAAGTATGACCGTCATTCAGCTTTGTTGGAGAATTGTTAGTGTATCGAGACCAAGGTTGATATCTTGATTGCTTGATGTCTCGAACTCAAATATCGAGAGGTCTATCTCTCGAACTCTGTTTATGTCTCGAACTTGATAACTGTATCGAGAGGTCCTACCTCTCGAACTCTGCTTATGTCTCGAGACTTAGTTGATGTCTCGCCGACCCTTATTCCTCCAGTGTTGTCCCATGCTTTCTTCTGATCTGTCTATATGATTACAACACACGAGACTTCTAAGATGTTCAAACAAATTTCCCTCAAGCTTAAATATTTTCCGAGTTGAGCTCAAAGTTACCCGGTTGTATTTTCGCTCTTGGTTTACTTGTCGAACTTACAGCGTTTTGCCTATGTATCGAGACTTGGGGATTTCTACTTATCAGTTGGTATCATCAAAACCTATTACATGATGTTCCTAACAAGTGGGAGATGATTCCTTGGAGCATAGTCGAGAGATCACAGCACAGATAGACGAAGCAATTTCTGCCACTGAAATCATCTCTGATGGGCGGAATGATTTATATGAAGAAGTTTCTACTCAGTTGGAAGTGGAAGCACCCACTCTTGATGACTTCTCCAGGGTGATCAGGTGGATCAACTGGAGAACCAGTCCTTTCACTCAACTGATGGGTCAAGCAGCTGAAATGGAGGCAGAAGAGCAGTTTGCACTCCAGTGGTTGGGTATCTCCGAGATCCCAGCTCAACAACTGATGGATCTTGCCCACGAAACACGAGTGATTAAGCTGAACAGTGGAAGAACTGATAAGGGTAAAGGCATAGCTGCTGATGAAACAGAGGCTGAGCCTGAGGAGGACCCAGAACTTGATGCCCAATTTCGAGAAGATATCAGGCTTGCCACTGCTTTATCCTTGGGACATCAAGTGGAAGATACGAGAGATCCAGGAGAGACCTCTGGGATTGCTCGAGATGACTCTGAGAATCAAATACCAACAGCCGCAATCCCCTTGTCCCAAGTACATGACTCTGCTCTGGACGAACAGGTAGCAGTTTCGAGAGGTGAATCCGAGACCTCTGAAGCACTTGAAGTGGCACCCAACACTGTTCTCCTTTTGCCACCACCTACGTCCACACCCTCGGTTGACAACGATGAAGCTCAGATAGTTCGAGAGGGTGAAGTTCCATTGCTCACACTGCCGGGCTTTCCTACTGCTCCTAAAATAATTATCATTCCAGACTCATCGGAGCAGACCGAAGTGCAGTCCAATGAGCACCTAGAGCAGATTGTCCCAAGTCCTGCTGGTTCGAGAGGTACTGAGGAGGACGATGCGACAATCGAAGGTGGAAACAGGGAAGCACCTGTCGACACTTCGTCCCCAACTCCACCAGCAGATGACCCAGTTCCCAGCACTGGTTCGAGAGGTGATGCTGAGGGGGAACTTCCATTGGATGGAAACCGGGAAGCGTCCAATACAGAAGATCCCTCCCTGGCTGATCCAATCCCGACAGTTGCTGAAGCTGAAGCCACAGGTTCGAGAGGTGATGAGCAAGAAGTGATCCATCCCTCAGGTGAAAACCGGGAAGCACCTGATATGGTGCTACCTTCGAGCTCTGATCCCAGTGTCCCTGCTGGTCCTCAGGAACTCAATCGAGAGGTGGACTCGCAAATGCAAGTCATGGGTGGAAATCTGGAAGCACCCAAGTCCCCTCCGACTCAAGGTACTTCTTCTCCTTCAACTTCTGATTATGATCCACAGGCCGAACAAGCTTTTATTGGCGAGGTGCGTCAATTCATGGCCGATCACTCTCAGAAGATGGCTCAGATTGAGCGCATACTGACCATTGTTCGCAACGCTGCATTGCCTGCGGCTGGCACAAGTGAATCTCAAGCCAGCCATGAAGAACTTCTCGAACAGGCAGTATGGGCTGAGAATGCAGCACAGAGAGCTGCAAATGAGGTTGCTGTAGCTCGAGCAGAGGCTGAAGGTGCGAGAGCTGAATTAGCTGAGTTACGAGCAGAGCTTCGAGCCTTTCAGTATTCCAGTGAACTTCGACAGGACGTGATGAAAGCACTACTCGATGATCTGTCGAACCAAGTGCCTGCCCAGCTTCAAACGCTCTTCAAAGGTATGTCCATCCTTCTTTCCCGCGCCGATGATGCCAACAAGGGGGAAAATAAAGGGAAAAAGGGAGAAAACACTCAGGGAAGGACATCAACCAGCAAGAAAAGGGCAGCAAGTGAACCAGCTGGACCTCCTCCGAAAGTTCCAAGAACAATAAGCAAAGCTTTGGAGGAAGCTAAACGAGCAGAAGATTTAAGGGTCCAGTGTACACTGGAAATGGAGAAAAGGAAAGAAGAAGAAAGAGAAAGGAGAAGAAAAAGACAAGAACAAAAATCAGAAGAAGAAAGAAAGATCGACTTTGTCATGACAAACTTTAAGTTTGGGAACAGGGAAGATACTGAACAAAGTCTGACTCTTGAAATATTCAAGCTTCTGAAAATCACTGGAATATCTGTTCACAGCAATATGTCTCCAGAAGAATGCATTGCATGGTGGAAAGATGGAGTGATTGATGGTGAGTTCGTGGGGGAAGCTTACAGAAACTACACGCATCTAGATGTTACAGACGAATACATAAGCCTGGTAAATTCGAAAGACCCCATCAAGACACGAGAAGCCATTAACAAGAAGAGGAAAGCCAACAAGAAGTAAGCTCTCGTGGCCCAAACTCCATCTTATTACAGTTTATTGCTGTTTATGTTGTTCTTGGTCTTATATGTTTTTGTTTAAACTTTTCTACTAAGCTCAGTTATGTAAACATTCCCTTAATCTCAATATATATATCTTTTGCTGGGGGTGTTGCGTGAGTTTGTTTATTCATGCTTTAGTAGAATAATTGTCAAACTTACCATATGCGCTACAACGTAGGGCTTATGCCGAGATATGGTCTCGGGCTCATAGTGCCGATGGTGGCCATGCCGACCTAATCGGGTTTAGTACACGACTAATATATATACAAAGAAAAGCAAACGAGGGTGATTCTTCCTCGTTGGTGCAAATAGTGTAGTTTTTTCCGACTTTTCGGTCGTAGCGTTTTTTTCCGACCGCCGTCGTAATAGATCGGTTCGAGGACCGAGCGGGCACCTTACTCCCGTAGTTTTTTCTGACTTTTCGGTCGTAATAGATCGGTTCGAGGACCGAGCGGGCACCTTACTCCCGTAGTTTTTTCGACTTTTCGGTCGTAACGTTTTTTTCCGACCGCCGTCGTAATAGATCGGTTCGAGGACCATAAACGGGCACCTTGCTCCCGTAGTGGGCACCTTGCTCCCACAAAGATCGGTCCGAGGACCATAAACGGGCACCTTGCTCCCGTAGTGGGCACCTTGCTCCCACAAAGATTGGTCCGAGGACCATAAACGGGCACCTTGCTCCCGTAGTGGGCACCTTGCTCCCAAAAAGACCGGTCCGAGGACCATAAACGGGCACCTTGCTCCCGTAGTGGGCACCTTGCTCCCACAAAGACCGGTCCGAGGACCATAAACGGGCACCTTGCTCCCATTGCGTTTTTTCCGACCGCCGTCGTAATTTAATTACACCGAGATCTGACCTCGGGATTACAATGCCGGTGGTGGATGGACCGACCTAACCGGACTTTTTACATATACTTAGCTATTACAATTTTCTAAGCCTATAACTTATACAAACTACAGTTTGCTAATACATTTTACAATTTAAAAATTACTACTGTAATTTACAAATTTAAAATTCCAATAGTANCGTTTTTTCCGACCGCCGTCGTAATTTAATTACACCGAGATCTGACCTCGGGATTACAATGCCGGTGGTGGATGGACCGACCTAACCGGACTTTTTACATATACTTAGCTATTACAATTTTCTAAGCCTATAACTTATACAAACTACAGTTTGCTAATACATTTTACAATTTAAAAATTACTACTGTAATTTACAAATTTAAAATTCCAATAGTATATTTGCAACTTTGAAGAATTTCTGACCATTCAATTAATTCTGCCTCCATCCCGCAAGAATCCCACGATCAAGGAAACAACTTGCTGAGGTCGAGATAAACTTCTCAGTCTTGAGAGCCGATCACGGGAAGCTCGCTGGCTTTCGTACCACTGTTGGAAACATCACGAACTAATCGCAATACATGGTGCCCGGGAAATTCCCGATCTGTGGGAGATCTTGGACCAGAGGATTCAACACCATATCAGCTCGGGAGACCACCGTAGAGTCCAGGGAATAATTTCTCTGCTTTGAAATGAATTTGACCGATTAACCAACTCGGGACTCCAATCTACATAAGAAACTGCCGACCACCATGCATGCTCGGCTTCAGGTAATCTCGCACAATCACCGTGCAAACCACCGGTGATCAGACCAACTGAGAAGATATTTGAGCTTTGCTGTATTCTGACCCCTTACTGGGAAAGCTCGATCAAGGTAATCTCGGGCAATCATGAAGCTGAGTGTCGATCAGATTATATTATTACATGAACATCAAGGCACCCACTAAAAACGGTTGGTAACCCATCCAGCTACTTGAATGTGATACCCAGACCAGCTGATTTGTTGCATTACTGCCGGTTCGATCCCAAACAAGAAAACACGTTCAGAGGCGGTTCTGAAGAGGCCGGTCAACAGGATGAAGCTGCCACCTTTACGATCCACGTGCTCCGATCGTCTTACTGGGATGGTTTCCGTTTAAAGATGGTCGTAATTCTGGTTGTTATCGCCCTTTTTGGTCGGTGAAAACCAGATGGATAGAAGCGGGTGGCCGTTTTACTGGATACGTAGGAAGCCCGATCAACAACTGTTGATATAAAAACTTACGAAACACAATTCATGGCATTTGGTCGATGCGACCGAAGCTGCGCGCAATGCTCGGAGAGGATGGCTACTGCCCAGTGTTAGGAACATCATGTAATAGGTTTTGATGATACCAACTGTTAAGTAGAAATCTCCAAGTCTCGACACATAGGCAAAACGTTGTAAGTTCGACAAGTAAACCAAGAGCGAAAATACAACCGGGTAACTTTGAGCTCAACTCGGAAAATATTTAAGCTTAAGGTAAACTTGTTTGAACATCTTAGAAGTCTCGTGTTGTAATCCTATAGACAGATCAGAAGAAGGCACGGGACAACACTGGAGGAATAAGGGTCTGCGAGACATCAACTAAGTCTCGAGACATAAGCAGAGTTCGAGAGATAGGATCTCTCGATACAACAACTCAGTTCGAGACATAAGCAGAGTTCGAGAGATAGATCTTTCGATACATGGGGATCAAGACATCAAACAATCGAGACATCAATCTTGGTCTCGATAAACTGACACTTCTTCAAAAGGCTGAATGACGGTCAGAAAGCATGAATAAAGTTTGGAGAAGAAGAATATCATGGAGATAAAATATTAAGGAGGTACCAGAAGTTGATGCCACATCAGAATTCCACAACAAACGGATAGAAGGTGCACCAATCCAAAGTCGGTCTTATTCCCTAAAACGAGGATCAATGGGAATTTAAAAAGAGTAACTTTTACCAAAAGTAGCAAGTGGAGCATGGACTCAAGAAAGTGGATTATGGAATATCCACTACCAAACAAAAGGTTCAAGTTACAAGACCATCACTCCATAAAAAATGCTGAGAAGATGCAAGTCCCATACACAGCATGGGAGACAGATTTCAAACGGAATAATTTTCCCTCCAACGGAATTATTCCTCAACTCTCATTTAAAAGGACGTGAAGACACAAGCAAAGAAGAGTTAAGTGGTTAATTCTAAAATCTTAAGAGGTGTCTGATTCAAACGTTCAAGTGCAAGCATCCAATTTGGAATATCATCCTGATATTCAAAACAGCGAGAAAAACACATCTTAGTGTTTGAGAGAGTTACATAGCTTAAACTGCTACACATCTAGAAGGTGACCGAAGCTGCTCTACATTGAAGTTGATTCAACGATAGCTTTTGGTCAGATTGGAGTTTGTTACACTCAATTGTGACAACCAAAGGTCCTTGCTTTGGATTAAGCAAGAAGAGGCGGAGTAACCTGGCAGCTGTCTAGTGAAGATCCTGAGGCTTGAGGCGGGCTTGGTGATCAAAGCTCAAGTGCTCGAGAGGTGGAGTAACTGGAAGCGGGGAGAAAAACCTGAGGAGAGGCGGAGTAACCTGTGACACCCCCAACCTCACACCGGCTGAGATAGCTAAAGCTTAACACAACAGCTGCCAATCTCAACCATCAAACGAAAACATAGCGGAAGCGATTTAAAACCTAAGGGGCGTCATGCCACATCTAGGTATAACACAGCCTAGATGCACAGGCTAATCATAAAACGGACTAAGCTGTCATAGATATAAACCAAGATAAAATTCTCAAAACATAATCCACAATCATCGAAAGTACTCAAACCACTAATCCAGAGTATACTAATAATATCTCAAGGCACACAGGCCAAAACCAAAGTCTAAACAAGGTAAACTAAGGCTAAACATCCTCATAAGGAAAGCTCTAGCGCGCTCTCGCATAACTACTCCATACCTGGAAAACACACAAAGAACCATTAGCAAAAGAATGCTAAGCAACCACCATTCACACCCGCAAGGAGATATAGATATACATAAGCTTGTAAATAGGTTTACACACCCATATAGAATATAAACACCAACGAACTGTTCAGTAGTTGAAAACGATACTCAACAATAATAAGCTGAACGAATCACAAACCAAGACTCAGTCAAACAAAGCCAATAGCCAACAACAAAGCATAATGCAATAACGAACCATAACCGAGATCCATAAGGTATCGACCGAATTAGCATAAGGAAATCCATAATATCATTGATCATACTACACAAGGCAAAAGATCAAGATGAAAACCAACAAAATACATCCAAGAAATAGGCCAAATAACAAGAGTCAGGAGTCAAGAGTCAATCCCGGAAAAACCGGTACACAGGGGTGACCAACCCAAAGTCAGTGGTCAAGAGCCAAACCCGGAAAACCGGTACACAGGGGTGATGAGCCCAATCACAGGGACCGAAGTCCAATCACAGGGACCGAAGTCCAATCACAGGGACCGACAGTCCAATCACAGGGACCGAAGTCCAATCACAGGGGTAATCAACCCAATCACAGGGACCGAAGTCCAAAGTCAGAAGTCAATAGTAGCACAGTCAATAGTAGCANATCTAATCTTAAACGATGGTATTAAGCTTTAAGATTACTAACTACTAACAACCAAATATTATAACCACTAAGCCCTGCTTACATATATAAAAGCCATAATTTAAAGCCTAAAGGAGGGAGTTACCTTAATATAAACACATTGATCCTAGCCAGGATTCGAACCCAGCCCACCTGCTTCACCCACGAGCACCACGCCACTACACCGCTTCGGTTCATTTGGTTATGTCCGCAACCACCAGACTATGGCCTTCGTATGCTCGCCAGCCTTCACAGACGGATGGTACCAAACCGCCACCCTTCTCCGTTATAGCCTTACGGAGGGGAAACTCCCGCTAGTTCCTACCGTCGCCGCCACTCCGTCGGAACAGGGAAGGAGACGCTGAGATGGCCATTCCACCTGCTCTGTCAGTCGCCGTTGCTGCGGTAGCTGCTTACCAACGAAGGGAGAGGATCGCCGACTTGTGACTCTGCTTGTTGCCCTGCTTCGCCGGACAGACGTGGTCGCCNAGCTTCTACTTGGCGTGCTTTAACTCTTCCTTGACGCGCCAGTACCCACTATTGTCGTTCCCTCAATGCCGAGGGTCTTCGAGTCTTCAGTCTTCAAGCTCCTATCGCGTTCTTCGTCTTGTGTTGAACTTCAGTTGTACGAACTTGTTCTTCAACTCTTGAGTTTGGAGAAGACTTTGTAGACGAGGCTGCACGCGCGAGTACGCCAACTTCCGGGGAACGTAGATGGTTGTCGTTGACTCCGAACCGTGCGTAGATTAGTCTTCTTTGACGAGCCGCCCCTCTTCTGGTTGCTCAAACGCATACGGGGATATCCATCGTTTCTTATCCACCGACTANATAAAGATGGAGGAAGCTTCGGTTCTCCATCGCTATCTTGGATGAAGAGAGAAAGAGGATGGGAACCTCGCCAGGAGTCGTCCATTGATGCCGTCCGGTTGCTGCTCGGTCGAGAGAGAGGGAGAGAAGGGAGATAGGACGGTGGTATGTTGCTCAGCAGAGACGAAAGAGAGACAGAGGAGGGGTCCATGGTTACCAATTGTGGAAACTACTATTTANCAACAAGGTTAACAAAGCACATATAACATAAACAGATAAGGCATGTCCTCACCGCGATTCCTAGAATTCACACATCCTAGGATTCTCAAAACATCTTAATTCCTACTTAATCAAGTCCTAGAGTCTCAAAAGTTCAACCCTAGGATCTCTANGTTGGATTATTAGCCATAGCTTATAAGACATAAATAAATAATCATGGGCTTAGTATAGTCTTAAGTAAATATAATTTATATGGGCTCAAGAATAATATTGATGTAGGAACTATATGTATATGTATAACTATAGAAATATTGGGCTATAGACTTTATCATATCAATAAACTATATATATATATACAAGAGTATATAATCCCAAACCCATAGGAAATATTTATACTTATAATTATTTAAATAATTATTTAATAAGAAAATAACCCCCTTATAATATTCAAAAGAGTAGTAGGAATTTTCGGTGTGTTACACTCTACCCCCCTTAAAAGGAGCTTCGTCCCCGAAGCTCAGAAAAACGTTTTGGGGACAGAGAGTCAGAAACTAGTACGATAGTACATATCGAGGAAATATTATATATCATATACGCCCGGTTTTGAAAAGTTTGACCCAACTGAAACAGGGAATGAAAGGTTTAAGGTGTAAGGTTCAAGAACGATCACCGATTACGAATAGAATCGGAAGTTATCAAGGTTACGACTTAGGGAATACGGTTGTCACCTCGCACAAGGTATCTTAAAGAAGCACACAAGATCAACGTCCGAGAAGATGGGAATGATTTCTGAATGTCAAGTCTTTTAAAGAAAAGGGGAGACACGGCTTCGAAAGACAATAAGGACTAGGTTCAAAGAGGTCAAAAGAATTTCTGAATTTAAGGGAGTATCAAGTTCTTTTCAACAAAAGAGAATGAACGAAAAGAACTTGGCTTCGAGAACAAATAAACACGAGATTGAAAATGTAGAACAAGTTTCTCGATGGTAGGATATTCAACTTACTCAAGGAAAGAAAGGATTCAGGTTCCAAGAGGAGTTAAGAACGGGATTTTTGAAAGACAGAGATGATTTGTCAATGACATGGTATTCAATTCTTTTAAGGGAAGGAAGGAGTTCAACTTCGAAAGTAGATCAAAATGAGACTTAAAATGGATTGAAGGGATGTCTCAACGAAAGGATATACAATTTCCAAGGGAATGAGAGAAGTTGGGTTCCAAGGGACGATAGCGATGAGATCTAGAAAGATGGAAAGGGTTCTTTACTGATGGGGTATGCACTTCTTTAAAGGAAAAGAGGGATTCAATTTCAAGCGAAGATGAGAAAGAGATTTAGAGCAGGTAGAAGGGAGGTTTCAATAAGAGGGCATCTAGAGTTTCAAGAGCAAAGGAAGATTTAGTTTCCAAGAGGAGATAGGAATAATGATTAGAGTAGATAGAGGGATTTCTTAATGAAAGGATAATTGGGATTCCAGGGAACGGAAAAGAAGTCTGTTTTAAGAATGGTAAGGAGTTTCTCAATTCTAAGCGGTTCCCACGGCTTGACGATTTGATTACGACACTCTGGCTGATTGATGGATCTTGCCTTGCTACCCACGCAACATGAATCTGAGATTCGAATAAACTCCACTACGGTTCGCATAACCTTATCACTCCAAAAGAGGCTGAAGGCGATGGATCGCTGATGACTGATTGGTGCAGAACGAAAGAATTCGGAGGAAGCTTTATGAAAAGATAGGTTCAATTGGAAAGGTATCGCCCGATTTTGAAAGGAGATTCGCTTATGGGTAGTAGTGATCTTTAGAAACCGAGGTTACTTCCTTGAAGTGCTTGCACGAGAAACCACGTTCAAGGTGTACCGAAAAGGTTACACGAGGTCCACTTCACGGAGTCGTACCCCACTTGCTTATGGCATTTCTTCTTATCTTCGGGGATCTTAAGCGTCCAAGTTTTTCCTTTCTACTTGACTTGATCTTCCTTGTCTTGAAGGTTGCAACTTCTAACTCGTTCCTTCGTAGTCGCTTCAGGGGTGGGTAGGACTACCTTAAGGTCCACGAATCACGACCTCGAGTTATAATTCTTCATGCAACGTTAACTCCGAGTTTAGCT
Organism: Ipomoea triloba; assembly: GCF_003576645.1. NCBI lineage: Eukaryota > Viridiplantae > Streptophyta > Magnoliopsida > Solanales > Convolvulaceae > Ipomoea > Ipomoea triloba. The sequence goes on from NC_044928.1 coordinate 21,543,326, forward strand.
CGCACGAGACTCTTCATTGCTGATCCGGAAGCTTCTACTTGGCGTGCTTTAACTCTTCCTTGACGCGCCAGTACCCACTATTGTCGTTCCCTCAATGCCGAGGGTCTTCGAGTCTTCAGTCTTCAAGCTCCTATCGCGTTCTTCGTCTTGTGTTGAACTTCAGTTGTACGAACTTGTTCTTCAACTCTTGAGTTTGGAGAAGACTTTGTAGACGAGGCTGCACGCGCGAGTACGCCAACTTCCGGGGAACGTAGATGGTTGTCGTTGACTCCGAACCGTGCGTAGATTAGTCTTCTTTGACGAGCCGCCCCTCTTCTGGTTGCTCAAACGCATACGGGGATATCCATCGTTTCTTATCCACCGACTACTTATTTCTATTCTAAGGCAGGCTTCTAGGCAAACTAAAACGAAGCAACTTAACTAAAAACGATTAAAACTTACCCGAGAAGACGAGCCGCAAGCTGCAAACAACAAGGTTAACAAAGCACATATAACATAAACAGATAAGGCATGTCCTCACCGCGATTCCTAGAATTCACACATCCTAGGATTCTCAAAACATCTTAATTCCTACTTAATCAAGTCCTAGAGTCTCAAAAGTTCAACCCTAGGATCTCTATTCAGACCTCAACACAGGCTCTGATACCAACTGTGACACCCCCAACCTCACACCGGCTGAGATAGCTAAAGCTTAACACAACAGCTGCCAATCTCAACCATCAAACGAAAACATAGCGGAAGCGATTTAAAACCTAAGGGGCGTCATGCCACATCTAGGTATAACACAGCCTAGATGCACAGGCTAATCATAAAACGGACTAAGCTGTCATAGATATAAACCAAGATAAAATTCTCAAAACATAACCCACAATCATTGAAAGTACTCAAACCACTAATCCAGAGTATACTAATAATATCTCAAGGCACACAGGCCAAAACCAAAGTCTAAACAAGGTAAACTAAGGCTAAACATCCTCATAAGGAAAGCTCTAGCGCGCTCTCGCATAACTACTCCATACCTGGAAAACACACAAAGAACCATTAGCAAAAGAATGCTAAGCAACCACCATTCACACCCGCAAGGAGATATAGATATACATAAGCTTGTAAATAGGNGAAGGAGTTCAACTTCGAAAGTAGATCAAAATGAGACTTAAAATGGATTGAAGGGATGTCTCAACGAAAGGATATACAATTTCCAAGGGAATGAGAGAAGTTGGGTTCCAAGGGACGATAGCGATGAGATCTAGAAAGATGGAAAGGGTTCTTTACTGATGGGGTATGCACTTCTTTAAAGGAAAAGAGGGATTCAATTTCAAGCGAAGATGAGAAAGAGATTTAGAGCAGGTAGAAGGGAGGTTTCAATAAGAGGGCATCTAGAGTTTCAAGAGCAAAGGAAGATTTAGTTTCCAAGAGGAGATAGGAATAATGATTAGAGTAGATAGAGGGATTTCTTAATGAAAGGATAATTGGGATTCCAGGGAACGGAAAAGAAGTCTGTTTTAAGAATGGTAAGGAGTTTCTCAATTCTAAGCGGTTCCCACGGCTTGACGATTTGATTACGACACTCTGGCTGATTGATGGATCTTGCCTTGCTACCCACGCAACATGAATCTGAGATTCGAATAAACTCCACTACGGTTCGCATAACCTTATCACTCCAAAAGAGGCTGAAGGCGATGGATCGCTGATGACTGATTGGTGCAGAACGAAAGAATTCGGAGGAAGCTTTATGAAAAGATAGGTTCAATTGGAAAGGTATCGCCCGATTTTGAAAGGAGATTCGCTTATGGGTAGTAGTGATCTTTAGAAACCGAGGTTACTTCCTTGAAGTGCTTGCACGCGAAACCACGTTCAAGGTGTACCGAAAAGGTTACACGAGGTCCACTTCACGGAGTCGTACCCCACTTGCTTATGGCATTTCTTCTTATCTTCGGGGATCTTAAGCGTCCAAGTTTTTCCTTTCTACTTGACTTGATCTTCCTTGTCTTGAAGGTTGCAACTTCTAACTCGTTCCTTCGTAGTCGCTTCAGGGGTGGGTAGGACTACCTTAAGGTCCACGAATCACGACCTCGAGTTATAATTCTTCATGCAACGTTAACTCCGAGTTTAGCTCGCACGAGACTCTTCATTGCTGATCCGGAAGCTTCTACTTGGCGTGCTTTAACTCTTCCTTGACGCGCCAGCACCCGCTATTGTCGTTCCCTCAATGCCGAGGGTCTTCGAGTCTTCAGTCTTCAAGCTCCTATCGCGTTCTTCGTCTTGTGTTGAACTTCAGTTGTACGAACTTGTTCTTCAACTCTTGAGTTTGGAGAAGACTTTGTAGACGAGGCTGCACGCGCGAGTACGCCAACTTCCGGGGAACGTAGATGGTTGTCGTTGACTCCGAACCGTGCGTAGATTAGTCTTCTTTGACGAGCCGCCCCTCTTCTGGTTGCTCAAACGCATACGGGGATATCCATCGTTTCTTATCCACCGACTACTTATTTCTATTCTAAGGCAGGCTTCTAGGCAAACTAAAACGAAGCAACTTAACTAAAAACGATTAAAACTTACCCGAGAAGACGAGCCGCAAGCTGCAAACAACAAGGTTAACAAAGCACATATAACATAAACAGATAAGGCGTGTCCTCACCGCGATTCCTAGAATTCACACATCCTAGGATTCTCAAAACATCTTAATTCCTACTTAATCAAGTCCTAGAGTCTCAAAAGTTCAACCCTAGGATCTCTACTTAGACCTCAACACAGGCTCTGATACCAACTGTGACACCCCCAACCTCACACCGGCTGAGATAGCTAAAGCTTAACACAACAGCTGCCAATCTCAACCATCAAACGAAAACATAGCGGAAGCGATTTAAAACCTAAGGGGCGTCATGCCACATCTAGGTATAACACAGCCTAGATGCACAGGCTAATCATAAAACGGACTAAGCTGTCATAGATATAAACCAAGATAAAATTCTCAAAACATAATCCACAATCATCGAAAGTACTCAAACCACTAATCCAGAGTATACTAATAATATCTCAAGGCACACAGGCCAAAACCAAAGTCTAAACAAGGTAAACTAAGGCTAAACATCCTCATAAGGAAAGCTCTAGCGCGCTCTCGCATAACTACTCCATACCTGGAAAACACACAAAGAACCATTAGCAAAAGAATGCTAAGCAACCACCATTCACACCCGCAAGGAGATATAGATATACATAAGCTTGTAAATAGGTTTACACACCCATATAGAATATAAACACCAACGAACTGTTCAGTAGTTGAAAACGATACTCAACAATAATAATCTGAACGAATCACAAACCAAGACTCAGTCAAACAAAGCCAATAGCCAACAACAAAGCATAATGCAATAACGAACCATAACCGAGATCCATAAGGTATCGACCGAATTAGCATAAAGAACTCATAAAACGGACCAAGAAGGAACCCCAACTCCAACCTCCAAACCAAGTCAACCCAACCACCAAACCAAGTCAAACCACATAGTCAGAAGTCAGGAGTCAAGAGTCAATCCCGGAAAAACCGGTACACAGGGGTGACCAACCCAAAGTCAGTGGTCAAGAGCCAAACCCGGAAAACCGGTACACAGGGGTGATGAGCCCAATCACAGGGACCGAAGTCCAATCACAGGGACCGAAGTCCAATCACAGGGACCGACAGTCCAATCACAGGGACCGAAGTCCAATCACAGGGGTAATCAACCCAATCACAGGGACCGAAGTCCAAAGTCACAGTCAATAGTAGCATAGTCAAATCCAACCAACAACCACCCACAACATCCACAAAACCACCATCACAACCTCATACTCCAACATCAACCCAAAGCAACCAAAACAAAGTGTTCATCTCAAATATGAACACAAACCAACTNCGTAGTCGCTTCAGGGGTGGGTAGGACTACCTTAAGGTCCACGAATCACGACCTCGAGTTATAATTCTTCATGCAACGTTAACTCCGAGTTTAGCTCGCACGAGACTCTTCANCAACAACAGGCAACAACAACAGAAGACAGTTCACTGGAATCAATTCCCAGTGAACTTGCGGAACACTCTCACGGACCACTGCCTTCCGCCAGCCTCCTCCGCGAGAAGGAGACGGCCTCCCTCGGCGGACCACCCTCCTCCGCCCAAGCCAACCGTCGCCACCTTGCGGATCGCCCTCGCGGGTTACATTGTGCCGTTCAGGTCTTCCGCAAGGCCAACCCAAATCCCTTCCAGAGACAGTTCAACCCAGATCAACATATCCACTTCCAGAATACAAAATCAGACCAAATACACTCACATTTCATCCAATTTAGAGTCCAAAATAAGGAAATCCATAATATCATTGATCATACTACACAAGGCAAAAGATCAAGATGAAAACCAACAAAATACATCCAAGAAATAGGCCAAATAACAAGAAATTTCAGGATTTCCAACACCAAGATCATTATATATAGAATAGGTGAATAAAATAGATTTGATGGACATGGATGGTTACCTCAAAGAGCTTTTCCTATTCCAACAAGCCTTTTGCTAGCTCACAAAGCCCCACCTTCACCTTGATCATCTTTTTCCCAAAGAACCCCAAAAGAACACTTATAAGATTATGTAAAAAGACTATCTAAAACACAAAATGCAAGATGG
>NC_044928.1:21548276-21585129 GCF_003576645.1 Ipomoea triloba
AAGGAGACGCTGAGATGGCCATTCCACCTGCTCTGTCGGTCGCCGTTGCTGCGGTAGCTGCTTACCAACGAAGGGAGAGGATCGCCGACTTGTGACTCTGCTTGTTGCCCTGCTTCGCCGGACAGACGTGGTCGCCGTTCACCAGCACCATCGCCACGCACCATGCACCGCCGAGGAGAGGAGGCTACTGCCGTTCTTCACCGCCGAGCTCCATTGTTGCTGCTGCCACGCCATGCTACCAAAAGCCATCACCATAGACGAGGAGGTTGTCGAAGCCGTTGCCGAGCGGAGAAGAGAAGCGGGGAAGGGAGGCCCGCTACTGTCGACCGCTGCTGCTGCCGCTGCTGTTCTGCCGTTGGAGACAAAAGCCACCGCCTTGCTGCTGGTTTCGTCACCGATGGAGAAGCAGCGAGAAGGAGAGGAGAAGGAAGTTCGTTACCGCCGTCGGGATCCTCCATCGTTGAAGAGAGTAGACAACGCCGCGTGCCATTGCCGGATTGTTCTACCAGTGAGCATAAAGATGGAGGAAGCTTCGGTTCTCCATCGCTATCTTGGACGAAGAGAGAAAGAGGATGGGAACCTCGCCAGGAGTCGTCCATTGATGCCGTCCGGTTGCTGCTCGGTCGAGAGAGAAGGAGAGAAGGGAGATAGGACGGTGGTATGTTGCTCAGCAGAGACGAAAGAGAGACAGAGGAGGGGTCCATGGTTACCAATTGTGGAAACTACTATTTATATCTAGGTTATCTATTTTGGGATTAGGCTATCTTAAGTTGTTGGATCAATTTAGAGGTTGGGCCAATTTTTGGATTTAAGGCTAGAAATGAGTTGGATTATTAGCCATAGCTTATAAGACATAAATAAATAATCATGGGCTTAGTATAGTCTTAAGTAAATATAATTTATATGGGCTCAAGAATAATATTGATGTAGGAACTATATGTATATGTATAACTATAGAAATATTGGGCTATAGACTTTATCATATCAATAAACTATATATATATATACAAGAGTATATAATCCCAAACCCATAGGAAATATTTATACTTATAATTATTTAAATAATTATTTAATAAGAAAATAACCCCCTTATAATATTCAAAAGAGTAGTAGGAATTTTCGGTGTGTTACATAACCTGGGAGCTGTCTTGTGAAGATCCTGAGGCTTGAGGCGGGCTTGGTGATCAAAGCTCAAGTGCTCGATAGGTGGAGTAACAAGAAGCGGGGCGAAAAACCTGAGGCTTGAGGCGGGCTTCGTGATCAAAGCTCAAGCGCTCGATATTGTACTGAAAAGGGAAGTTTTTAGTGCAATCCTTCCAGGGAGTTTCTGGAAGAAGAGTGGACGTAGGCGGGTTGGCCGAACCACTTAAAAATCTCTCTCGCATTTACTTTCTGCATTTATCTCTCGCTAACCTCTCGAATTGCACTACATATAAACACACCTCTCGAACTAACTCAAACTCGTGCTAACTAAAAGGGGATAACTTTTCCGCTGCGCATAAAACTTTGTCTTCACCTCGTGAGGTATCGAACCTAAACATCCTGAGTTCAATACACACGAGAGGTCGAAAAGATTTGCAAAATCTTATACAAGTCTATTCACCCCCCCCCCCTCTAGACTTGTACCCCATCCCCTTGGGACCAACACCCAGAGCTTTGGTTGTTGGTTCCGTCCAGGCAAAATCCTTCAGAGATGGGATACTAATGCATTCTAATCAACCTTTGAGTGCTCGGTGACCGCTGGAAAATTCTTGATCGGTCGTAAGAGGTTTTTAACCGGTGGATTAAGCGTGAGGTCCGACCATATGCGCAGATCGTAACTGATTAAATTTTTCTTCGTGGTAGCCAGTTAACCATTCGCTCAAGAAGCTGGTCGGTTAAAGCAGAGCTTCAGGATTCCAGACCACCTGATTGGGAATTCCATGTTCTCAGTCGTAGGGTCCTCTACCATGATCGGAGCCGAGCTCAGGTGGACAAAGGAGCCTTGAGGTGCTCTTTGAACGCACCGGATTCAACATTTCAACACGTGCAAATCAGAGTCCAACTCAATCTGTAAAACAGAGATCGGGCTGTTGAGGTACTCATTTGCTCGAGAACAGTGAAGATCTTAATTTCGGTCACCAGCTCGGCAATGGTTCTGGAGCTCTAACAGCTTTTCCCCGCTCAATAGTAGTTTTTAATTCAGCTCTAACAGCTTTTCCCCGCTCAATAGTAGTTTTTAATTCCACCTCGACCATGCCACCCCCATTTATAACGATGGGATCCCATGCAAGAAATATGAAGGCTTTTGCTCGGTGAAGCGGTGACAGAATATTCTCATGCCTTTACGATTGACCGGGAATTCTCTACATTGAAGTGTTTTAAATTTACGATTGACCGGGAATTCTCTACATTGAAGTGTTTTAAAATGCCATCAGTTCATGAATCCATTCAACTCTGCCGGAAACCATTAGATGCTGCTTCCCGAGCTTGTGGTCGGGAAGTTGACCGGCGAAGGAATGTATCTGATACTCCGTTCCCATGTTCGAAGGAAGCAGGAAACTGATCATGAAGCTGGTTGGCTGGCAAGATGAGGTTGTCGTTGTACTGCTAGCACAATGATATGTTTATGTAAATGTAACCCGGCCCATGTAAATGTGACTCAAGCGCACAAAGTTAAGGTCGGAGTTGGAGCACCCGAGGAAATTGTTTCCCGACCTAAGATCATCCAATCTATCATTCCCGTACAGCAGAGTGACTGCAAGATTTATTCAAGGAAAACGAGCAGTTCATTTCTAGGAAGGCGCCAATCACCGGTTCACTCGTGGTCAGAAGCCCGGAGCTCGTCAACCTATTACTTTGGATGCTGAATCGGGAAACCAACTTAGAGTCCAGGGATCAACTTTGCATTGAGGAAAACGCAAGACCCCGATCGGCTGTCCATCATCTCGGGAAGTCAGGGGAATGCATTTGACCGCTTGAATTAACGTCATGCTGCGGTTTCCCTCGGAGAGTACGTGACCGGAGTTGATTTCTTGCCACTTTCTTGTGTTTCTTACTCCACCAATCAAAATGCATGCATAATTTATTTACTATTTTCTTTGGTTTCACTTTCCACCACTATCTTAATTTTCGCATGTCACCGCCATTCACCACAAATCCTGTCGCATGCAAAATAAAATCTCAATTTCTAATTTCTTTTGCCTTTTAGGATGTCACCGCCACTCACCACCAACCAGCCCCCAAGATTATGCTTGCTATCCCTCTTCCCTCTGTTGCACCGTCCACACCCACCACTTGCGAGAAAGCTCCGCAGAACGCGTGACTTTGTGAGTTCATGGTGTGTGGTCAAGTCGCTGAAGCTGGAGAATACACGCGAGCAAACAGCACTCCTCGGAGGACGGTGTTCTAAGCTTTGAGGCGAAATGCTAGACAGCAATATCATTCTTCTCTATACGCCATAGGGAAAAGAGAGGGGAGGAGGAGCCAGAAGCTCCAGACTTGGAATTTCACCGGGAAACAGAGGTTAGGGTCGGCGCTGCATGGCGGGTGTAGCGTTTCTGATGGCGAAGACGAGATACGATGATGGTGATGATGATGTGATCATCCAGGCCAGGTACAGTATATTAACATATGCATATATCGTAGACATTGAAGTGGATGGTTGCACACATGCATTTTCCTCCATGGTGACCCGTTGCTTCTGGAATCAATATAATGCTAACCCATACACTTCTTGGTGTTTAATGGCGGACAAATGTAGAAGCAAATGGAAGAGAATTGTGATTTCCGATAATTCAACTATCTTTACCCACCTTTTGCTTTTCTTGAAAATGCGGAACCCTCCGAGGGCAGACATGGCAGGCACGGAATTTGGAGCTGCTATTAGAAGAGAAAATCAACTATTGAGTTACAAGTTGATGAAGCCTCGGCTCAGGGCATTGCAGCAGAGATCGAAAACTAGCATATGTTACACCAGCAAAATTCTCTTCCAGCCGCAAATTCTTTGATTTTCCATGATTAGAGGAACACAACTTCTTGTCGCGATCCCCACAGACGGCGCCATTTGATAAGGATTAAATCCTTTGGTGTATTTTGTATGTATATGGAGCTTATGAAAATCAAATGAGCAAGGCAAAGTAGATAGCCAAAAGATGAGCCCTCCAAAAACCCCCTCATTCATTGCTGTTACTCAACCTTTTAGAGAGAACATAGAGTATCCTATCATCTAGAGAGAGGAAGAGAGAGGGGCCAGAGGGCCAAAAGTCAAAAGTCCCCTAACTTGAAGGGTTAAAGCCCTTTTTATAGGCTCCTTTATACCGACATACGTACAAAGTATTTACGGTTGTATACCCGGGGTATATTCCCTATCATGTACATTATAAGTTATTGTTGCAGCTGGGCGCGCGAAAAAATGAAACTAAGTAAAACAACGTTGTTTTTGGACCGTGGTCCACGCAATAACCTTCCAATGAGGGTAGTATTATTTTCGAATGATAGCCAGGCGGGAAACCATGGACTTGTATCCAGAATTCTACCCTATCTAAACCAATGGATTCCGGGTCGTCGTGTGGCTTGATCCGCTAGAGAATTAATAATCTTTGGTCATATGTCCAGATATCATTCTGCATAATCCGGTTGACATCAAACTCGTGGAAAAAACGAAAGATGTAAAGTCGTGGTTGGAGCTCTCTGACATTCATCCCCATTGCTGGTCCCCAGATAGAAGCCAAGGTGTCTCTAAAGTAAGCGAACTTGATCGGTTTGTCTGTGATCAACCTTCCTACAACAAGGAATTCTAACTGGGTATCCGCTTGTTGTATGGGAACATTCTGAACTGGTAAATATCGTCATCGTTGTCCAAATCAGCCAAGGTGAGATTGGCAAACCGGCGATCTATGTTACCAGGCTCCATGCATGTGAGGAAGAAGCGGACCGAAAAAAGAAACCCTAGTGAAGTAGCAAGAGGAAAACAATCAATAGAATGATATCTACCGAACCTAATTTTATTGAATTGTCTATTACATACCTTAAAGTTCATATTGTCCTATTTAAAAAGCAATTTTTTGAAAGAAAAAATTACAATTTTCATATGTTAGTTAAGTTAAATAGTATATTTTTGTCTCTAGTTATTCTCTATATATGTGATAAGCACCAAGAATAGCACTTATAAGGGGTCTTTATTAGATTAAAATCACATCGTTTTGGCATCCATTTACAACAATTGCATACATTTCAGCTCAAATGCGATTAGTTTCCTCTAACAACATTTCTAGAAAGAGTTTTGAAGCATTTCACAGGTTGAAAAGGGATTTGAAGCTAAAATGGAGCAAAAAGATGAACAAGCCAGCATGCAGTAGCGCCCCACGCCCCCTCACACGCGTGTGGCTGGGTGTGGAATCATTCCAGAGAGCCCCCACGCCACTCACACGCGTGTGAGCACTCGTGGTCGGGCCAAGGGTTATTTTGGGAAAGTTGTCCCTTTTCTTTGTCACCTATATAAATCCCTTTTGTCCAAAACCTAAGAAGGAGGAGTTTTAGATCAGAAAATTGGTAGAATAAGATAGTTAGATCTATAGGGTTTTCTCCCCTCTTGGGGGAAAATTCCTTTCATTCATAGATAGAGTAGATTAAGGGCAAGAAGGAAGATTGGGATTCAAGATCAAGGTTGTAAGGCCCCCTTTTCCAAGGGGTGGTAACCATTCTCTTTAATTTCTAATCCTATACTTGTTTCTTTGAATTTCCTTTCCCTTTTCTTGTTTCTTATTATGCTGGAGTAGATTAGAAAGGGGATTGGTGGCCCCATGGTAGATCTATGTGGATGTTTAATATTATTGCTTTGTGCCTTTTGTGGATGATGTTCTTTAAGCTTTGTGCCTTTTGTGGCCACATTAGGTAGCAAACCCAAAGGAAGTGAGTGTGTGCGCGATAGCGGCCACCCACGAGTCTCACTCACCCACATCTCCGCTCTTAGTTCGAAAGAACAAGATCCGAGAGGAGTGGTAGACAAAGTGGTTGATGAAATGCCCCAACCGAATGAGGATGTGGGAGTCCAAAGTGTGACGCCACTTGGTAGTGTGCCATAAACTCCCTAGTCTATTCCGTAAGTTGCGTTCACAAAACCATCCAAAGATAAACCACATAGAAAAGCCTAAAGCCCCAATCTCCACTTTACTTTTCTTTACTACACACACCCTTTTATCAACCTCCCCCTTACCAATGAATCCAACTCCTAGCCATTCCCGTAACTCTTTTCCTTCAACATCTTAGATGCCATCACACCCATTCGATTCCCATTCGCCATCCTTGAGAGACACGACACTCGGGGAGTCTTGACTCTTCGTTTTACCACTTCCACCCTTCACCTTCACTTATCTCATCACTACATTCACTCACACTAAACGAACAGCATCAATATGTGTTTACGATTTAGGGTTTAGGATTGAGCATAAATTTAAAATACCAAAAAAAAAAGGCTAAAGTGTCATCCCGCACGCTGAACTATTCTCGATTATTCATCCCGCACCATGGTCTTCAATAAGTGATTATTCGAGCCATGAACCAAATTTTTTTTCCCACCTAACTTTTTTTGTAGGTTTCCGGTTTAGCTTATGACATGTCACCGATTTCCATGCTGATGTGGGCTTATTTGTTAATGAGATGGCTTTAATTAAATGAGATGGAGTCCATGTAAGATTTTTTTTTTTTAGAAAAAAAAAAAAAAAAGAGTCCGAATCCCCAGCGAGAATGAATTCATCTAAGATTATATATACCTCCAGCGACTTCTTGTCCGAATAGACCAAATTTCTTGCCATTTGGGTGTTGTCTCAATTCATTTTTCTGGCAAATTGGTTGATGGTTTTGTTTGGGCTTGAAATGGGTAGATTCGGTTCATTCTGCTTCAAAACCGGCAAGGAAAAACTCGTTTGGCCAAGTATTACACCTCCATCGAGGAATCCGAGAAGCACAAAGTCGAATACGAGTGAATTCTTTGGTCCTGCAGGATTGTTATGGCTTGTAGTTGATGTTTTCCTTGTCAGTTCCGAACACACAAGATAAACACACAAGATAATCTACAGGCGGTATGCTCTATACTGATATGACGGACAATGAGTTGGCTTATTTGGAGTGCATCCACTTGTTTGTGGAGATACTAGATCACTTTTTTAGCAATGTATGTGAGCTCGATCTGGTTTTTAACTTTCACAAGGTATATATGTTTGTCAGTCTTTCTCATCATGAATCTCTGTATTTTCTTTTATTTCTACTGTATTCACCTTGATTGTGTATACACATTGTAATTTATACTTGTGATTGATTGTTTTCCTATGGAGGTATATCTAATCTGATATGAATTCATTCTCGCTGGGGATTCGGACTCTTTTTTTTTTTTTTAAATCTTACATGGACTCCATCTCACATCATTAACAAATAAGCCCACATCAGCATGGAAACCGGTGACATGTCATAAGCTAAACCGGAAACCTACAAAAAATGTTAGGCGGAAAAAAAATTTGGTTCATGGCTCGAATAATCACTTATTGAAGACCATGGTGCGGGATGAATAATCCGAAATAATTCAGGGTGCGGAATGACACTTTAGCCAAAAAAAAAAAAAACTGAAATCACAAATATAAAATATGCCAGGGTACGGTTCTGGAGTAGTTTACTTTATAATTTCATATGTGCAGTAGTGATCAAATCAAATATAGAAATCAGATCTATTTGAACTAGAAGGGTGGCATAGTGATATATTCTTTAAATTCAAATAAGTTAATATATTTTCTTTATTATAATTTTGGTTTTGGGGTGATGCAGGCACATGGTATATGGCAGTGGTAGGGTGCAAAAATATAACTTTTTAGCTTTCGGTGCATGCATGCACTGATGCACCCTTGGTTTACACTCTAAATTATACAATCTTTCGACGAGGTTCCTTTTGCGCCGCCGTCACCAACTCCACCAACAACGATGGCCGCCGGTCGATCGAAATTCTATGCCCGAATGATCTCTGAACGATGGTAACCGAATGGAAAGAACAACAAAAAAAAATTTTTGAATTATTTGTCGTCTTCCACCATCAATTATGGATTTACGGCAAATCTAATGAATCCGGCGACTGAGATAGAGTCTGGCCGACGTCTATCTCTGTTTCTTAAGGTTGGCGGTGAACGGAAAAATCCGGTGAGTTGGCAGTAGCATTGAGAAGGCTCCAATTGAAAAATTAATTTCATTGCTTTTGTTGTTCCTTAATGTGGAATATACTCCATTTCCAGCAGCCCAAACAACAACAAAGTTTGATTGCAATAAATAATGCACATAATGTTGTCACAATTATACACCAACATATATTAACCAACGTATATTAACATATGCAAATAGTATTGCAAATCAAAGAACTAGGTAGAAGTTATTTGGCTCTGATACCAACTGTTAGACTCAATTTATCACATAATACTATAATATGCAATAAATGAGACCGTACTAACCTCTAACCGTAGCTCTTAATCAAATGCTCTGGACTGTTTGTAGTAGCGGAAGCAAAACATCTCTTGACGGTAGACCGTCATCCATATTTGGCTCATACTTGGCTCAGAACCCTAGATGATGTGGATGGTGTATTGGTGACTACTGAGCAGTATGAGTACCGTGACTGTATGTGCTATATAATAAAATAATCTTGTATCCCATCAATCCAGGTTTATATAGGCAGAGAGTCTGATTGGATAACAACTCTTAATTATTTAGTCCAATCAGATTTCTTAATAAGCCTAATTAACTTGCACCACTTAAATTAAGACCTTAATATAATATGTGGTATATATTATTTAGGGAAAATCTCACAATATATGCATGATCCGCGACTTTAAAAGTGTATCATATCAAAATTATGAATATATACATTTGATTATAGGTTGCACTTGTAGATATTAAAGAATACACTTGATAGTGTTTCGGAGTGCACTCTAAGTTTGAGATAATATATTACAATATTTTTTCCTTGCTTCAAGGCTATGAAAACAATTGTAATTGTATTCAATAATAATCAACCCTAATGGTACAGGTTATAACTATATATATAAGACAATAGTCATAGTCAGACTCAAACACAGACTTATAATATAACTAAACTACGTAGAGTCCCAATACTCCCCCTCAAGCGGAAGGTATGGAAACAACCTGGAGCTTGTCCCTTAAGAACGAAAATCGAGGGCCCGCCAGAGGTTTTGTAAAGATATCCGCAATCTGATCCTTGGTGGAGATGAAGTTAACCTGGATGTCACCTGCAGCAACTCTATCCCTGACAAAGTGATAATCGATTTCCACATGCTTTGTGCGAGCATGAAAAATCGGATTAGCACACATATACGTGGCACCCAGATTGTCACACCATAGCTTAGGCACCGGAATGATGGGTACCCCTATCTCACGTAGAAGAGATAGAATCCACAACACTTCAGCACAGACATCCGCAAGAGCTTTATATTCTACTTCAGTGGAGGATCTCGCAACAGTTCTTCGTTTCTTGCATACCCAAGACACAAGATTAGTTCCAAGAAAAACTGCATAACCACTGGTGGACTTCCTGTCTTCAGGGCAGCCAGCCCAGTCAGAGTCTGAAAAGGCATGAAGACGAGCAGAATCAGTCTTCCTTAATCGAAGACCCATACCAATAGTGCCTTTAACATAACAAAGGACACGTTTGAGCTGTTCCCAATGCGAAGTAGTAGGGGCATGCATATGCTGGCAAAGAAGATTAACAGCAAATGATAAGTCAGGTCTTGTGACAGTTAAGTACTGCAATGCACCAGCTAAGCTTCTGTACTTCGTGGGATCATCATAGAGATCAGAACTGACGGAAGTAAACCGAGAAACAGAAATAGGAGTAGCAAGGGGCTTGCAGTCTGACATTCCAGCACGCTTCAGAATATCTGTCATATACCTGTGTTGAGAAAGTATGACACCATCACCAGATTTCACAGTTTCAATCCCAAGAAAAAACCCCGGCTCACCAAGATCTCTAATCTTGAAAGTAGTAGAGAACTTAGAGAGCAGAGTCTGCAGAACAGCCTGATCATTGCCCATAATAAGAATATCATCTACGTAAACCAACAAGTAAATGATAGCTGAGGCTTGAGAGAAATAGAACAAGGACTCGTCAGTCTTAGATGCCTTAAAACCAACAGACAACAAAAAAGTATGTAAGCGGGTGAACCAAGCCCGCAGAGCCTGCTTTAAACCATATAAGGACCGTTTAAGGAGACAGACGTGAGGAGGAAACTACGAGTCAGTGTAGCTCGGGGGCTGTCGCATATAAACAGTCTCATTCAACGCACCATTCAAGAAAGCATTGTGAACATCCAGCTGTCTTACACACCAGCCAGAGGAGATAGCAAGAGAGAGAAGTAACCTGACCGTAGTGGGTTTGACCACTAGACTAAAAGTGTCAAAGAAATCCTGGCCAGGAACCTGATTGAATCCCTTAGCCACTAATCGAGCTTTGTACCTCTCAATGGTGCCATTAGCCTTCCGCTTAATGCGGAAGACCCATTTACAGCCAATTACATTCATACTATCTTTGGGAGGAACCAGAACCGAGATCTGTTTCTGCAGGAGAGCATTAAACTCCTGATCCATCGCCTCTCTCCACTCAGAGTGTTTGATCGCCTGTGTATAACATGTAGGATCACATGAAGAGACCTGCACACTCAAGCCTGCAACTGGAGCAACAGATCGACTCCTGGTGGCCATGGAATGGGACCTCTCTGTGGGACGAACAGTGCGACCACGCGGGCGACCCCGAGGCCTTCTCGGAGGAGCAGCATCAGGATCAACCGATGGAATAGGTGGCGGTGACGCAGGGTGTAACACTGATTCAGCCCAGGGAGATACCACAGAAGATGAAAGAGCCTGCAAAACAGTATTAGCAGCAAAAGGGAATACCCCCTCATCAAACCACACATGACGGCACACAAATATCTTATTAGTCTGTAAGTCTATGCACCTATAACCCCTAAAAGACTCAGGATACCCAAGGAAGACACACGGAGAAGATCTATAAAACATCTTATAACGATTGTAAGGCCGTAAATGCGGAAAACACAAACAACCAAACACACGAAGGAAAGAATAAGAAGGCGGAGACTTGTGCAACAAAGCATGAGGACTAGAGTTATCAAGAGTAGACGAAGGCATTTTATTAATGAGAAAAACAGCAGACTCAAAGGCAAAATGCCAGAAACGAGAAGGCACAGAAGCACGAGACATAAGAGCCAGGCCGGTCTCAACCACATGCCTGTGCTTTCGTTCCACACGGCCATTCTGCTCATGTGTGTAAGCACAAGATTGCCTGTGATTAATACCGAGTTGGTCAAAGACAGAATGTAACTTTTTGTACTCAGCACCAAGGTCGGACTGAATAGCTTTAATTTTGCGACCAAAGGAGCGCTCAACCAAACAACGAAAACGCTCAAATATAACATAAATGTCTGATTTCAATTTCATAGGATAATACCAAGTATAACGAGAAAAGTCATCCACAAACAAGACAAAGGAAAGTACGAGAGCAGGTCCCCAAATGTCCGTATAAACTAAATCAAGTACAGCCGAACTAACAGACACAGTGCGCGACAATGGGAAACGCGCAGATTTACCCATTTGACACGCAGAACATAAACTAGAGCTAGATTTATTTGACTGACTAACCGAACAAGACCGTAAGACGCAACTAAGAACACGCTGGTGTGGATGACCCAATCGATCGTGCCACGTAGAAGTCGAAGCACGTACAGACAGAAAAGCAGAAGGAGAAACCGCAGGAATAGGCAAGGTGTAGAGGCCACCCGAACTACGACCCCGTAGAAGGATTTCCTTGGTCTGAATATCCTTCACAACGAAAAACGAAGGGTGAAACTCAAAGAAAACCTTATTATCGGATGCAAAACGCTGAACCGATAGTAAGGAAGCAGATAAATTTGAAACATGCAAAATATTAGATAACCGGAGAGTCCTATTTGGAACTGACAAAGAAGCATGTCCTACACGACTAATAGATAGAGGCGTACCGTCACCGACACGAAGAGTGTCATTACCCGTATACTCATCTGAACCGGAGAGGGCCGCTATGTCAGGAGTGGCATGATGAGTTGCTCCCGTGTCAGGAAACCAAGTGTGAGACCCCGCAACATTGGACAAGTTATCACCCTGATGAACAAAATTAGCTTGCGAAGACATAAGGGTTGATAGCTTATAACACGCAAGAGCAGTGTGCCCAAAGCCCCACACACTTGACACTTGACACTTGACACTTGACTTGATTGGATCTCCCACGGCCACGGCCGCCTCCTCTCTGCTGCCGTCCAGCACCGCCACCACGCCACGACGGAGAACTACCACGGCCACGTTGCGGAGCCGAGCCACCGCGACCAGCAGCAGTGCGCCCGCCACCGCGACCAGCAGCAGTGCGCCCGCCACCGCGACCACGCTGCCACCCTCCATGAGCCGCAAATGCCACCGGTGCCTAATCCGCAGCAGCAGCAGTGAACTCGTCACCGGCGATGAAGTCCTGCGCGCACAACACGTCCGCTAGTTCCTGTAAGGTAACCGGACGTCCACGGATCGCCAACGCAGCGGTAACACCCCGGAACTCCGGCCGAAGACCACGGAAAACGTACAGGTTCTGTTCCTCCAAAGACACCGCCCGACCAGCGAGAGAAAGGTCCTCCACGATGAGGCGAGCGCAGCTGAGGTAGTCCACTGTCGACATGTCGCCCTACCGGAGACCATGAAGCTGTCCGAGGAGATGGAGCTGCCGCGAATGGGATGCCGACGCGAGAGACTGTTCGATCGCATCCCATAGCGCCTTCGACGTATGCTGGCCGAGGCGATCGCCATGACGTCTTCCGACAGCGAGGAAACGATCATGGATAGCAACGCTTGATCCCGACGTACCCAAGGAACGTAAGCCGGGTTAGGTTACGGTGTAGCGCCCTCGGTCGTGACGGGAAGAAACGGCGCCGGACATGGATTGGTTCCATCAACAAATCCAATAAAATCGTGGCCACGCAGAAACGGAAGAACTTGCGTTCGCCAAAACAAATAATTACGATGATTCAGTTTAATGCTCACAAAGTGATGAGCAGTGGGAGGAGGAGCTACAGCAGGTAATGCCGCAGACCCAGAAGCAATATCAGAAACGGTCCGTTCAGAGGAATTCACAGATCCGTCAGCCATGGGAATAAAGGAAAAAAAAACCTAAGCAACTGATACCATATGAGAACAATCGTAATTGTATTCAATAATAATCAACCCTAATGGTACAGGTTATAACTATATATATAAGACAATAGTCATAGTCAGACTCAAACACAGACTCATAATATAACTAAACTACGTAGAGTCCCAATAAAGGCTATTAATCTTCTTAAATCGAGGGATATGATTCATTCTTTGTTCTCTCGTGGACGTTAGTTCTCACCTAAGTGGGTGGGACATGACTCTTATACCTAAAGCCCTGTAGAGGTGGCCACATGCAGGTTCAAACCAGCCTTGAACTGGCCCAAAAAATCAGGCATGGGCTTCACCTAGCCTAGCTTGAACCGGGACTAGGGATGACCACGGTTTGGTTCAAACCGGACGGTTCGAACCGAACCGGGTACTGTACAAACCGAATCGGAACCAGAACCGCATGTACGGTTCCGGTTCCGGTTCCGGTTCCTGAACCGTGAAATTAAAAAAAAAAAAAATTATACTTAGGCAGTTAGGCTACTGCCTACTAGCAACTTGCAAGCCACATTATATATTATATTTATTTATTATATAGTATTAGAACTGTCAAAACGGGCCAGCCCGGCCCATACGGGCTGGCCCGTCTCGGGTTGGTCGGAAAACGGGCCAGGACGGGCCGGCCCACGGGTTGGGATTTGGCCAACCCAACCCGTGTATGACAGGCTAAACAGGCCAGCCCGTCAGCCCGTTAATTTTTTTTTTTATTTTATGTTTTTGAATGAATATTATTAAAATTGTTTTATTTGTATAAGTTAGGAATTAAACCCCTAACCTCTTACTTAAGAACTAAGATCATTTCCAACCAAGCACATCAAACCATTTGAACAAACACCATGTATATTTATATATATACAGATTATACACACACTACACACATATATATAATTACATTTTAATTTTATAAATAAAATTTATATTAATATTTATAGAGTTAATACCCAATTTAGTCCTCGACTATAGTGGTTTTACTCGATTTGGTCCTAAGTGACTTTTTATACTCAATTAAGTCCCGGACTTTAAAGATTTTACTCAATTAAGTCCTCCGTTAATAATTCCGTTAGTTGACTGTTAAAAGCAGGGTTAATATGGTAATTTAACCTCCCTCCTCCCTTTTGGTCAAATTATCATCTTCTTCCTCATTTCTCCTCCATCTCTTTGGGAAACTAAACGAGTACACGGCCACTGCATCTTAACTCTTTGTTTATCACATGTGGTCTCTGCCACCATAATTCATGGCTTAGGAAACTAGTCAACTACTACATATCACTGCCTGCGTTCCCCTCTTCATATTCGTTTTCTCTCTTCACTCGGATCAAAGAACTTAATGCCCATTCGTGGAACACCATGATCAAAGGCTATTCAATGACTTCAAACCCCCATAACTCCATTGTTTTGTTTGAGAAAAATGCGGGAAACCCCCATAACTCCATTGTTTTGTTTGAGAAAAATGCGGGAAATTGTGTGTTTCCCCACAAGCACACCTTTACTTTGCTTCTCAAAGCCTTTTCCAAGGCCAAAGCAGGAAACCCACTAAAGGTTTTTGCTCAATTAAAGGCCAAAGCAGGAAACCCACTAAAGGTTTTTGCTCAATTACAGGCCAAAGCAGGAAACCCACTAAAGGTTTTTGCTCAATTACGAAAGTTTGGGTTCGGTTCTGACCATTTAATTAGTGTAGAATTCTTTGGCTTCAACTTTTGTTGTCTGTGGGTACATTTAGAATTCTTTGGCTTCAACTTTTGTTGTCTGTGGGTACATTGAACTTTCGCGCAAGGTGTTCGTTGAAATGCAGAAAAGAGATGTCATTTCTTATACTGCATTAATTGATGGGTTCAAAAGAAATAGAGGGCCAATTGAAGCTTTGGAGCTTTTTCTAGAGATGAAAAAGACTGGTGTGAGGCTGGATGAAGGTACTGTAGTTAGTGCTCACAATTTTTTTTGCTATTAAATTTAAAAAAAAAATTACAGTTGAAAGAAGATGAAGGAGAAATGAGGAAGAAGATGGAAATTTGACCAAAAGGGAGGAGGGATGATAAATTACCATATTAACTTTGTTTTTAACAGTCAACTAACGGAATTGTTAACGGAGGATCTAATTGGGTAAAATCATCAAAGTCCGGGACTTAATTGAGTACAAAAAGTCACTTAGGACTAAATTGAGTAAAACCACTATAGTCGAGGACTAAATTGGGTATTAACTCAATATTTATATAAAGATACAATTAATTGTATTAATTAATAGTAGTAATAAATTTAATATTAATAAATTTTATATTAATATTTATATAAAGATACCATTAATTGCATTCATTAATACTAATTATAAATTTAATATAAATAAATTGATAAATTATATATTAATATTAATATTAATATAAAGATACAATTAAATGTATTAATTAATACTTGTAATAAATTTAATATAAATAAATTATATATAATGCTTGAATGATCTAAATAAATATATCCGTATATAAAAATGTTCAACAAAGGTCCTTTGCATAGTTGGTTTCAATAGTGGTAAGTTATGTGAAAGGTCAAGAGTTCAAATCTTGTTAGCAATAATATTTTAAAATATAAATACAAGACCACATTTACACAATATATTTGAGGGTGGGGGAGTGTTGGGGTGCGGGCCTAATAGCCCGGGTTATACGGGACGGGTTGGGATTTCTTCAACCCAACCCGTCCAAAAGCACGGGTAAACGGGCCCAACCCGTCGGGTTGGGCCCGTTTTGACAGCTCTATATAGTATATATACACACTGACACACACACACACACATATATATATATATCTATACTATTAATAAAAACAATATCCTCAGTTTTAACTTCCCGTCCCGCCCAAAACAGACCTATAATATTATGGTTTGCGTAATATTGTAAAATATGGTAATACAATTCCTATCCCTAATACAATTGTAAATTAAAATAGAATTCCTAATAAAATATGTTATTCCCTACGTTCCTATTCGTAATACAATTCTAGACTAGAATTACTAATGGTAATAATTCAGTATATATATTTCTCTGCAATGCAATCTATACTATTAATAAAAACAATATCCTCAGTTTTAACTTCCCACCCAAAATAGACCTATAATATTATGGTTTGCGTAATATTGTAAAATATGGTAATACAATTCCTATCCCTAATACAATTGTAAACTAATAATTCAGTATATATATTTCTCTGCAATGCAATCTATACTATTAATAAAAACAATATCCTCAGTTTTAACTTCCCACCCAAAATAGACCTATAATATTATGGTTTGCGTAATATTGTAAAATATGGTAATACAATTCCTATCCCTAATACAATTGTAAACTAATAATTCAGTATATATATTTCTCTGCAATGCAATATATACTATTAATAAAAACAATATTCTCAGTTTTAACTTGTATTATGGTATAAAAACAATATTCTCAGTTTTAACTTGTATTATGGTATGGTGCTTAATATTGTACAAAATATGAAAATTTGGCATAATTCAACCCGCAAGGCCAACCAATTTTCTGAACGACATTCATGCATGCAGGTGTTGGCGCACGAGTTAAGCCTTTTTAAGTTCATTTTGGGATTTCATTTGCACCCCCTCCCCCCTTGCGTGCGAGAGAGAGCCTCTATGCTATACAATTCAATAAGCCTTAGAAAAACTCTTGTATAAGTAGTGGTGTAAACCACTTCTCAAACCAATGTGGGACAAAAGTTACTTGAAAGGTTTTTTTTTTCTATATTTTTCTAACTCAAATGGGTCAACTTTGAGAACCAATTTCTCATTCACCCATTATCAGTTTTGAGCGTACAATATATCAATCTTTTCGTCTAACTACGAAGAACACGAATCCACTTTGACCTGACCCAAATCGAAAGTGGACCCCACATATATTTGTACCACAATATTGCCAGTAAAATGCCATTTTATGCTAATTTTTTTCCAACAGTTATTTGTCCAGAGAATATCAACGTGTTGAAGGAAGAAGATGATATATAGTGAAGGGCAATATCATCTTCACTATATATCATCTTCTTCCTCCAACACAACGCTCTACGGTCAACCAACAATTACTCAATTGATTATCCCATTACTCTCATGTAAATTTTTTCTCTAATATAGTTATACTTACTGAATATCAAAATATAAGTGTACCTCAAGATCTTGCAATAACTAAATATCAAAATATAAGTGTACCTCAAGATCTTGCAATAACTAACCGACAAAATATAAGTGTACCTCAAGATCTTGCAATAACTAACCGACAAGTAATAAGTGTACCTCAAGATCTTGCAATAACTAACCGACAAGTAACTAAATTAATGAATATGATGCAATAATGTAAATTATCTACTTATTGCATTTATACACTTATTTTAGAACACTGAATTTTTGTGATATTTGTTGCATGCAAGGAAGACTCATACTATAATTGCATTTATACACTTATTCATACTCATATTCGATGTTATAATTTATATAATTGTATATCAATTCAAATATTTCTTAAAATATTTTAACAAATTCATTCCGTGCAACGCACGGGTGAAAATACTAGTATATATAATTATAGTATACACACACACCATCTAGAGCCATTAGGCACTCATATTATATATTATACTATAATTTATATACACACTAGCACATATGACAATTGACATATATATATATATAATTATAATTATAGTATACACACACACCCCACGCACATTATATATTATATTATATAAACAGTTACACACACACTGTCACAATGATATATGAAAAGATAAAAAATTAAAAAACAAAACATATTATATATAATTACACATTAAAAAAAAAAATAAAAACGGTTGAACCGGCGGTTCTAACCAGAACCGCCGGTTCCAGTTTGTGGAATTCCGGAACCGAACCGCGGTCACGTCTAACCGGGACCGACTTCACCTTGCCTACTCGACACAAGGATTGACTTGTACAAGGCCGGTCCAAGTCTTATTAAGAAAAAAAAACTTGGGCCCCAACTTGAAACTGGCCAAGTCCCAAAGTTCGGTTCAGATGAGTTTGAATTAAGAAATAAAGTGCTTTTAATTTCTTTAGATAATGATTCTTCCAACACTAGATCTATAGATTTTTTACTTGAAATCTTACATTTACCTATTAATGGTCAATTATTGCATATTAGATGTTGTGCCCATGTTCTAAATTTTTGTGTTTATTAAAGATTTTAAAGTTTGAATGATTTAGTTGAACCGATTAAAAAATGTGTTAAATTGCTTAGATATAATAGAAACAAAAAATAATGATTTTAAAATATTGTTTGCCAGCTGCTTTTTTTTTAAAAAAAAATACATTTTAGTTTATATACAGTTATTCGGTGGAATTTTACATATAAATTATTATGTGAAATTACACCATGTCATGAGGTAATAACTACTTTATATAATAGAATCAAACTAGTGATGTTAGCATAATTACAACCATGGCTGCCCCAACCTTCTGAAATTTAAAAAAAAAAAATTATAATTTTAAAAAATAATAATTAAAATATTTTTTTATATTTAATTTAAAATAATAACATCATATTTAAGAGAAACTTGAAAGTAATCCGTAAAAAATGTTATTTGCACAATTTTTGAGTTTTTATTAGTCCAATTGCATATTTTTTTGTTCAATGGTTCAATTGCATAATGTGTAAAAGTTCAATGGCCTATTTGACACTTTTTCTTATATTATATGCTCAACAAAAATTCTAGCTAGCTACATAGGACACAAAGTAATTGTTTTGCCAATCATTAATTTTTCCTCTAATATAAACAAAGTTCATGAGGAATGTGGTCGATTTGAATGTGCTCTGAGCCGTATAAATGTAACTCTACTAGTAGATTGAAGTTGTAGTCTAACGGATTATTGTTTGCTACAGCACTAACTGCGACTGCTCCACCTTGTTTTTAGCTTGAAATAGTTATGGTCCATCCATCTTGGAGATCATGTTAGCAGCATCAACGTCAAAATGGCAATTATGTAAATTTAGAATGCTTTAGTTTTTATGATATCCCACAAGTCAATATCATATGAATTTCAGTTGTCAGAAAACAATAACAATCTATCATAACTAACTTTAATTTAGCCAACTGTAATTTGATCCAACTGTTGCTAACAGTAAAACAAAAGCATATTCACTGGAAGATTGATGTTGGCAATTGGATACAGTACAAAAACATAGCCAGATGCCCATTTGTTTGTTTATCTGTTTGACAAAACACCTCAAACTTTTCGTCTTCGAGTCCTACGCTTCATCTGAAATATAACCCAAAAAACTTGAATCAGTACAGTAGCCAGACATGGCATATCTTATGGTCTGTTGGTCATGAAGGGATGAACTTTGTTCAAAGTACAAGATTAGTGAGCATAAAAATCATTTCTCCACAGATTTTCAACTTGCTTTATATCTAGTATTATCCAAGTTGCAATTTTTCTGCATTTCGCGCTTTATAATTACCAGCAAAAAATGCAACATGTTTGCAGTTTATGCCTTTTACAGCAAAACCAAAGAATATACAAGTAAGAAAATCTTACAGCATCTTTATTGCCACCAATGACTTCAGAAGATGATGAGTCAACAAGTAGTTGCTCTCTCTTCTTTAAGCTTGCTGCAGCAGAAATACCAGCTAGGCAGTTAGGCAAGTGGAACCACAACTCCTTGATGTTACCAAAGAGAAAAATCTATGCAGCAATAACTTCAAAAACTAAGCTGAATAAAGTACTGCAATTGTTTGATAAACTTTCAGGTCACTCTTAAGCTATTTCTAATGCATAAGACAATTAGCCTAATCAAATAAAGTATGTGGACAAACAAATTTGTAATGTATAAACTAGTCTTCAAGTGCATTAAGGAAAAATATTATGTATCAAACATGAGAAATCAATACCAGTCAGAGGAATCTTTCTGCCCTGAAATTTGCTCTTATCCACTGATGCGTTTAAGGCACCTTCTCTTTTGTCACTGTAATAGATACAAGAGATTATTAGAGCTAATTGATTAGGTACGAATAAAAACATGAAATGTAATTTGAAACACAAGAAAATAATGCATTTCACCCAGTTGATTGGTCTAAGGAACAATGTCCTTTACCTGTTAGCAGTGCACAACAATACCACTCCCATATGTGCCCAAAGTGGCCATAACAATTAAGCACAGTTCATAGGCCAGTAATCAAGTTAATTTTATTTTAGTTGAACTGTTGGCTAATTCAAGCACTAGAAGGCAAACACANAATTATCTACTTATTGCATTTATACACTTATTTTAGAACACTGAATTTTTGTGATATTTGTTGCATGCAAGGAAGACTCATACTATAATTGCATTTATACACTTATTCATACTCATATTCGATGTTATAATTTATATAATTGTATATCAATTCAAATATTTCTTAAAATATTTTAACAAATTCATTCCGTGCAACGCACGGGTGAAAATACTAGTATATATAATTATAGTATACACACACACCATCTAGAGCCATTAGGCACTCATATTATATATTATACTATAATTTATATACACACTAGCACATATGACAATTGACATATATATATATATAATTATAATTATAGTATACACACACACCCCACGCACATTATATATTATATTATATAAACAGTTACACACACACTGTCACAATGATATATGAAAAGATAAAAAATTAAAAAACAAAACATATTATATATAATTACACATTAAAAAAAAAAATAAAAACGGTTGAACCGGCGGTTCTAACCAGAACCGCCGGTTCCAGTTTGTGGAATTCCGGAACCGAACCGCGGTCACGTCTAACCGGGACCGACTTCACCTTGCCTACTCGACACAAGGATTGACTTGTACAAGGCCGGTCCAAGTCTTATTAAGAAAAAAAAACTTGGGCCCCAACTTGAAACTGGCCAAGTCCCAAAGTTCGGTTCAGATGAGTTTGAATTAAGAAATAAAGTGCTTTTAATTTCTTTAGATAATGATTCTTCCAACACTAGATCTATAGATTTTTTACTTGAAATCTTACATTTACCTATTAATGGTCAATTATTGCATATTAGATGTTGTGCCCATGTTCTAAATTTTTGTGTTTATTAAAGATTTTAAAGTTTGAATGATTTAGTTGAACCGATTAAAAAATGTGTTAAATTGCTTAGATATAATAGAAACAAAAAATAATGATTTTAAAATATTGTTTGCCAGCTGCTTTTTTTTTAAAAAAAAATACATTTTAGTTTATATACAGTTATTCGGTGGAATTTTACATATAAATTATTATGTGAAATTACACCATGTCATGAGGTAATAACTACTTTATATAATAGAATCAAACTAGTGATGTTAGCATAATTACAACCATGGCTGCCCCAACCTTCTGAAATTTAAAAAAAAAAAATTATAATTTTAAAAAATAATAATTAAAATATTTTTTTATATTTAATTTAAAATAATAACATCATATTTAAGAGAAACTTGAAAGTAATCCGTAAAAAATGTTATTTGCACAATTTTTGAGTTTTTATTAGTCCAATTGCATATTTTTTTGTTCAATGGTTCAATTGCATAATGTGTAAAAGTTCAATGGCCTATTTGACACTTTTTCTTATATTATATGCTCAACAAAAATTCTAGCTAGCTACATAGGACACAAAGTAATTGTTTTGCCAATCATTAATTTTTCCTCTAATATAAACAAAGTTCATGAGGAATGTGGTCGATTTGAATGTGCTCTGAGCCGTATAAATGTAACTCTACTAGTAGATTGAAGTTGTAGTCTAACGGATTATTGTTTGCTACAGCACTAACTGCGACTGCTCCACCTTGTTTTTAGCTTGAAATAGTTATGGTCCATCCATCTTGGAGATCATGTTAGCAGCATCAACGTCAAAATGGCAATTATGTAAATTTAGAATGCTTTAGTTTTTATGATATCCCACAAGTCAATATCATATGAATTTCAGTTGTCAGAAAACAATAACAATCTATCATAACTAACTTTAATTTAGCCAACTGTAATTTGATCCAACTGTTGCTAACAGTAAAACAAAAGCATATTCACTGGAAGATTGATGTTGGCAATTGGATACAGTACAAAAACATAGCCAGATGCCCATTTGTTTGTTTATCTGTTTGACAAAACACCTCAAACTTTTCGTCTTCGAGTCCTACGCTTCATCTGAAATATAACCCAAAAAACTTGAATCAGTACAGTAGCCAGACATGGCATATCTTATGGTCTGTTGGTCATGAAGGGATGAACTTTGTTCAAAGTACAAGATTAGTGAGCATAAAAATCATTTCTCCACAGATTTTCAACTTGCTTTATATCTAGTATTATCCAAGTTGCAATTTTTCTGCATTTCGCGCTTTATAATTACCAGCAAAAAATGCAACATGTTTGCAGTTTATGCCTTTTACAGCAAAACCAAAGAATATACAAGTAAGAAAATCTTACAGCATCTTTATTGCCACCAATGACTTCAGAAGATGATGAGTCAACAAGTAGTTGCTCTCTCTTCTTTAAGCTTGCTGCAGCAGAAATACCAGCTAGGCAGTTAGGCAAGTGGAACCACAACTCCTTGATGTTACCAAAGAGAAAAATCTATGCAGCAATAACTTCAAAAACTAAGCTGAATAAAGTACTGCAATTGTTTGATAAACTTTCAGGTCACTCTTAAGCTATTTCTAATGCATAAGACAATTAGCCTAATCAAATAAAGTATGTGGACAAACAAATTTGTAATGTATAAACTAGTCTTCAAGTGCATTAAGGAAAAATATTATGTATCAAACATGAGAAATCAATACCAGTCAGAGGAATCTTTCTGCCCTGAAATTTGCTCTTATCCACTGATGCGTTTAAGGCACCTTCTCTTTTGTCACTGTAATAGATACAAGAGATTATTAGAGCTAATTGATTAGGTACGAATAAAAACATGAAATGTAATTTGAAACACAAGAAAATAATGCATTTCACCCAGTTGATTGGTCTAAGGAACAATGTCCTTTACCTGTTAGCAGTGCACAACAATACCACTCCCATATGTGCCCAAAGTGGCCATAACAATTAAGCACAGTTCATAGGCCAGTAATCAAGTTAATTTTATTTTAGTTGAACTGTTGGCTAATTCAAGCACTAGAAGGCAAACACACTGGTGACATGATTTGAGGTTAATGCATCAATCATTTTTAGAAAAGTATAGTCCAAGTTGCAGTAACAAGAAAAATCTGAGTTACTTTTTTTAAATTAAAATGACTTGCCAGAAATGGAAGGATAAAAAAATGTGTATAATAAAAAGAGAAATCGCATTTGGCCCCTTAATTATTGGCCACTAATCAATGTGGGACCCCATAATTTCAAATGTGTTTATAAATGTCATGTCTCATTTTTTTCAAATTGTTGCCAAATCAATCCTGGAACAAAGAAACTCCATTTGGGGTTTGCATGGATGTGCCTTAGGCATCATGAAGGGTGACAAGTAAGAGAATAGCAAGCTTTTATTCTTTGGGAGCCCACTTATCATTTTCCAAATGAAAATGGCTACTTTGCTCTTACATATAAGCTTAAATACAAAAGACACATGGTATTTTACATAAATACCCTTGACAAATTTGGCAATGATTTATTATAAATAAGGGATGACATTTGCCAAAGTTGACAATGAGTAATAATATATCTCTTTTTGAACTTTCAAATATTAAGAAGCTAAAATTCAAAAGTGAAAAAAGAAAATTGAATTTTAGTATAATTATATTATTTACATAGTAAAGTACTAGTCAGTAAGACCACTATGGCAAAAAATTGAATAATATCTAAGACTTTTATACGGAGTAGTATATATTTAAGTAGCCAGGTTGATTGACATCGAATTGTAATTTTGTAAACAAAATGAAAATGGGTTTGTATTTTTTTTTCTAGCAAAATTATACGGAGTATCAAAATAAAAATTGTTAGCATATTTATCAGAAATAGTAAGGGCGTACCAGAACCTTGATTGGCGTGCATCTGAATCCTACAATATTACATTTTATGTTACTGAGCATATATGATATGAAGTAGAATATAAGAATTTTGCAAATTGAATCGAATTCAAAAGACCAATGCAGCTATGTTGAATACATTTCATAACTAAAGTCCTAATGATATATCTATTCAATACCAGCTCACATTAGCCATAATTGAAGACAAGTTCACTACAAGTACACCTTTAGCTGTAAATGCTAAAAGAAATAACCCTAGCCCATTTATAAAACTTGAATCGGGTAAGCCTCAGTCCTAACACAATGCCACGTCTCATATCCTGAGCCGGCTTCTTCGTCGGATGATCTAGATGACTTGCCAATAGCCCTTCACAAAGGTAAAAGATCTTTTATTTATCATGTTTCATCTTTTGTCTCTTACACTCACTTACCTCCTATTTCCTGCTCTTTATTGCTTCTCTTAACTCCATACAAACTTCTAAAACTGTAAAACAAGCCTTGACCCACTCTGGTTGGCGTAACACTATGATTGAGGAAATGAATGCCTTAGATTTCAATGGTAGATCTACCTGCAAGGAAGAAGGCCATTGGGTGCACTTGTGTGAATGGGTGTTTGCGGTGAATGTTAACCTTGATGGGTCAGTAGCTCGATTGAAAGCTCGTCTAGTTGCAAAAGGGTATGTTCAAACTTATGGTATTGTTTACTCTAACACATTTTCCCCTATTGCAAAATTGACCTCTGCTAGGTTGCTCATTTCTCTAGATGTTGCGTATGATTGGCCCTTACATTAACTAGACATTAAGAATGTTTATCTACATGGTGACCTTCACGAAGAAGTCTACATAGAGCAACCACCTGGGTTTGTTGCTTAGGGGGAGTATGGTAAAGTTTGTCACCTCTGCAAATCTCTATATGGCCTAAAGCAAAGCCCTTGTGCATGGTTTCGGAAATTCAGTCAAGCGATTGAAATGTTTGGCATGTTGAAAGGAAAGTCTGATAACTCTGTTTTTTATAAGCATTCTAAAGCAGGTACTATCTTATTAGTGGTCTATGTTGACATTGTTGGTATTGTATCTCTTAAGACCTTTCTTCATAAGTCAATTTCAGACTAAAGATCTTGGTACGCTAAAGTATTTTTTTGGTATCGAGGTAATACGGAGTAAAAAAGGTATATTTCTCTCCAAAAGAAAATATGTATTTGATTTATTGGCTGAAACAAGGAAACTAGGAACTATGATCCCTAATTCACAGTTGACACCTAAGGAAGAGCCATTTGATGATCCAGAAAGATATAGACGAGGGTGGTTGGTAAGCTAACCTACTTGACTGTAACCTGTCTTGATATTGCATACTCGGTCAGTATTGTAAGTCAATTTATGGCTTCTCCAACTGTTGACCATTGGAGAGCTGTTGAACAAATATTGAACTATTTAAAAAGGGCTCTAAGACATGGAATTGTATATCAAAACCATGGACATATGAAGGTCAAGTGCTTTGCAGACGCAGACTATGCAAGATCTAAGGAAAATCGGAGATCTACAACCGGATTTTGTCTTCTTTGGTGGGAATTTGATCTCGTGGAAAAGCAAGAAGCATGATGTTGTCTCACGGTAAGTGCAGAGGCAGAGTATAGAGCAATGGCACAAGCAACCTATGAAATCTTGTGGATATATCACATTCTGAATGAAATAGGATTCAAGACTCATATTCCTGCGAAGCTATGGTGTGACAATCAAGCGGCTCTCCATATTGCAGCCAATCCTGTCTTCCATGAACGAACCAAGCACATCAAAGTTGATTGTTACTTCATTCGTGAAAAGATACAACGAGGCTTAATTTCTACAAGGCTTGTGAAGACATGAGAACAATTAGGAGATCTGCTTACAAAAGCATAAATGGGTCTCGAGTAGATTACTTATGTAACAAGTTGGGCATGATCAATATCTATGCTCCAACTTGAGGGGAGTGTTAGACATTATAAATGTTAGGAATATATTTAGCATCATATTAGGAATTAATGTGTATATATTCTCAGGGATTGAGTTCTGATCCTTACCTTAGTGTATAGCTTCTTGTATAAATATCTATGCTCCTTAGTCTAAGAGATATGAAAAGCATGTATAGAGTTCTTCTGTTCACAGGTGGCATGAAAGGTGTTGGGGCTGGGGAAGAATGGAAGTGAGTCCAATGACAGATGGAACTAACTCACCTTGTCTGCACTATTGCAGGAATCAAAACCTTCCACTAATCCTGAACAAGAACTGATGAATCAAAGATAATCGTGTTACATGGGAAGACACAAAGGTAATAAAATACATTATTGAAGTATGTGCTCACCGTCTGTCAACAGAATACAGTTCCATATGATGCCCAATTAATGTTTCACCTTGATTTTGGATATCCTACATATTTTAGGAGTTAGAGCAAAGGGATAAGTAACATTACAAGTACAAAGTACAAACTAAGCATTATGGTCATGGAGACAACCTGGGAGACATGATCATTTGACGTAGTCCGTTTTGATGATTTAGTTTGTTCAGCAGTACTGTTACATCTTGTGACTGTACCAATTTCTTTGAAGGAAAATAAATGCTCACCCTTCTGACTGAACATGGATCCTACCATAACATGATTGTTAGATGGAAGAAGTTCATTTCTGATCACTTCTCCAGAGTTTCTCTGTTCACCCCTTTCAACAGGAGCAGAAATTGATAACATAGGTTCATTTTCCTTTCCTCTACCAGTGAGGTGGCGCAGGGTTTCATTTGGCTCGTTTTGATCTGAATGTGGATTATGACACTGCTCTCTAGTTGTAGTGAGTGGGATATAGCCTTTCTTGCAAAATGCTGATTCTGATTTCAATCTTTTAGTTGCATGTATATGCAATGAATCTGATTGACTTTTTGGGTAACTTTTACCAATATTTCTAGCTGTCTGAAAAAGATTGGATTAAAAATCAATACTAGGCTCCCAAAACAAACTACTGAGAATCAGCAATGAGAACAGTGTCACTACCCAAGATGCACTTATGATATGCTGAAGAAATTTATTGGTGAAGGATTTATCAAGTTGGCAATGCTTCAAAGAATTACCACCTCCCTGTAAAAGAAGAAAGGACTAAAGAGAAAGATTTATATACAGCACACACTAGGCGCTGAAGGAAGAACTGAACTTACCTGGCATTTGTAACCAGAACTAATTTTGTACAGTGACGATGGCAGTAGAATAAGTCCAGGAGTATGAGATGAAGAGAAACTGCTGTTACCCAATGAATTCAAAAAAGAAATTCCAATATCTGCTAAAATATGAAGTTTCTGCAATATGCCAAAATATTTACTGTTAAGAAGTACATGCAACATAGGACAATAATTTTAGAAAGCACCACTTACATGAGTCATATGGTCATCAATAGCATCCTCTGCCTTTTTGATTGCATGAAAAAGATTTCTTAAGTATGAAACATCATGAGTGATAGAATCCATATCCCGATCCAAGCAATTAACATCAACCAATGCCTTGAGTGTAAGAATAAGTGGCCTGGCCCAAATGGTGTAAGTTTTAAAAGAGTGGAGAAAGAGCAAATTGTTGTCTAATATCAAATTAGACACATTAATCAGTACACATATTCGAAGCCACAACTAATCAAACAGAAATCACATTTACCTAAAAAACTGAGTGTAAACCTCTTCATCTTGACTTTCAATTGGGGGGAAACTTGTGTCATGGGCAAGAACATGGATCAAGAAAATGACAGTGTAAACAGGAGAATCTGTCACTTTTCTGGGCATTACTGAAGTTTGGTGCACTCTAGCTGTATCGCTATAGTCCTTTATAAATTCCTCCAAATTTTGCATCGACTAATTTAAAGACCAAATCAGCAGACAGCAGCAAATAAAATATAGCCACGTAGGTATACCTAAGAAAGCATAACTTACAATATCACTCAGATGTTCTGGAGGGGTCACACTTGTGTGAGACCGTCTCACGGATCCTTATTCGTGAGACGGGTCGGGTCGGGTCAAAGCACCATGCAAATGCCATACTTATATGTGCAAATCTCACACTTATATGTGCAAATCTCACACTTATATGCTCAAATATAACACTAATCAAAAATACAATTTTTGTTACTTATAAGAGAAAAAGTAATACATTTTTCATAATAAGTAATGTTGACAAGTACCTCTCACTTATAAGGGCAAATATAATACTTTTGAGGAAAAATGTAATACTTTTAAATCGAAATGTAAAAGTATTGTATTTTCCCTTAAAAATATTACATTTACCTTAATAAGTAACAAAAATTTTATTCTTGATTAGTATTACATTTGAGCATATAAGTATGGCATTTGTGCATATAAGTGTTACATTTGCATCTTGACCCGACCCGACCCGACCCGTCTCATGGTGAGACGGTCTCACACAAGTTTTTGCCTTTGCGTATAAAAGGAGAATTATCCTAAAATAAGTAAAAAAACATTAGAATTACTAGTTTGGACCATTAAATAACAAGCAGAATGCAAAACCAAAGAAACTCAAAAATAGCAAAACATGCATAGCGGTGAATCATCAATTTAGGCTGAATTAATATAAAAAGGAATCAATGAGGGGAAAATTCTAAAAAGCAAAGTAAACAGTGAAGCAAATGATCAACTAGACCTCAGACCACCTTAAATAGGCTTTTTCACAAATCACAACAAGAGGAAACAGTTATCCAAATTGGGTTCCATACAAAGCTTAAATACTGAAAGAAAGCAAACAAGCACAATCAACAAACAGTAATGAAAACCAAGCATTTGTAATTGTTAGAATTATGCATGCAATATGTTAGTTGAGTATTAGCTGTCAATTAGGCCATTATTGTAGCCCTAGGCTTAGCCCTGTATAATGTACATTACTACTACAAATTTCAATATAGAGAATCCGGACTCTCACAGCAAATTATCCTAAACTATGAATTTTCTCTTCCCTCACTAGCTTAACATGATGTCAAAGCCATGTTGGAGAAAACCCTAGCCTTTTCTCGCTTTACCCACTAGAACACTTCTCCTCTTCCACCACTACAGATCTGATCCACTCGGACCACTCTCTTCTCAATGTCTTTTGGGAAACCTACCACACCACCATGTCCAAAACCTCACCACAACCCTGTGACTAGGACACCACAGCCAAAACCTACATCAATCATCCCTACCCTCTTCCACTATGTGTTTTTCAGTGCACTTGCTTTGTTCATGGCATGAGTTACAGTAGTGCTAATCTATTTGCTGAGTTCATCTAAAGCAATTGCTCTAGGAACTAAAATATGGCATAGTAACACAAGTTGATTTCTGATAATCTAGTAGCATTGCATATCACCTTGAATAAAGTATTTCATGAGAAGACCAAGCACATAGAAGTTGGTTGTCATTTCATCAAAAGATAAGATCTGACCCAGATTCATTGCCATTAGGTTTGCCAACTCCATTTACCAACAAGCAGACATCAGTAAAATAGTAAATCCCTTAGAAGTCCTCACATCGGCTTTTTGTGTGTGTGTGTGTGCATACTTTGACAAAATATTTGCAGCATATTTATGCAAAGATTTTAAATTTTCAATCATTGATCAAAGTTGTTCATTTTATGTATTTTCTTGTAAGGGCACTATAAGACAGTGACACAACACTGTTTTTGCTGCCACAACCAATGACTTGGTGAGTTGGTGGCTAACAAAACCATGAAACCTGTTAGAAAAGGAGAGGGAGAGATTCTAGACAAGATATTGATTTTACTTATTAACGAACTACACACACTGCCACATATGTATACATGCTAGGCTATTGTAATCTTGACTCTTCACATCCTCCTAAACCACCATTCCTATTCATGACTTACACACTACTCTGGAAATGGCACATTGCTCAAGACTACACATTACCACTACTCTGGAAATGGCACATTGCTCAAGACTACACATTACTCTAGGATACACACTGTTCTAGGAATATAATTCTAACACCCCCCCTCAAGCTAGAGCATAGATATCAATCATGCAGCAGCTTGTTACAAATATCTCACATGAGCCATAGCTCGGACTCTACATCTAGAACCTACAAGGCTTCCACCGAACACAAAGAAAACCTGGCCAAACACTGCATAAAATTACTCATGACTTGTACCCGAGCCCAATACACGCCACCAAAGTTGATGCTACTCGCGTAGACCAAACAAGCTTGGGATTTTACCATCCCTGATCCCTACAAGCAAAAACTTGAATGCCACTGACGTGGACCGAACAAGCAGGTGCTTGGACGCCACTAACGTGGACCAAAACAAGCTTGGGATATGACACTGCCCTAAAACAAAAGCTTGTATGCTACCAATGCCTACAGATACCGCCTGTCACCAAAGTTGTCAATGTCTTTCTAGTTGACCACAAAGCTTTCTCGGCTTCTCCCATTTGGCCACTTTCTGCTATTTCTTTTCTTTGATGATGGAATACCCATCTACACCATCCTAGAGTAAGCACCACAGCGCACCTCCCAAATTACAAATATATCGCATGAGCCATAGGACTTTACATCTAGAGTCATAACCTTCAAGACCAATACCCAAGTCTCGAACCACTTTTCATCCTTTCAGACAAACACCACAGTGCACCTATCACTCTCACAGGCCAAACACTTATCAACGCTACCTAACTCCAGTGTTTTCTTGTTTTCCTGGTGCACACAAACTGGTTCATCCTGAACCATTCTTCTTCATCCGTCGGCATTCCATAACTGCCGCGGGCATATGTCAGGTCCGCACCCCTCCTAGCACCCATGTTGTCTATCACTGCAGCACCCCTAATTTACTCACATTGAACAAGTGCACCAACTCAACTCATACCTATCATAGCTCCAAATATGAGACTAATCCTATGACCCACAATATTGATAACCCAAACAACACTTAAACTAAACTTAATAAGCCCACAAATTATAACAAACCCACAAAATGAACAAACAGCACAAATAACATAAAACCTACTGCCCAAGCCCATTATAATTCCCATCTTCAGCGCAGCCCAAATCCTCTACAAGCCCAAGACCCAATATATTAAAATGAACCCAAAACAAAGACTTCTGAAGACCCAATATATTAAAATGAACCCAAAACAAAGACTTCTGAATCTCAGCAACCACACCAGCCCACTGCCCAATTATTCCCCTTTATTTGGCTTCATCCTTAATAAATATGATGCCCACGCCATGAAGTCAGAAAAGTGGTCCTTGCTCCATTTTATAATTCAACAAGGTTGTGGACACAAGAAAAGCCATGTACTGTTGGGACCTTTGGCAGAAAATCCAAGAAAGCAGATTAAATTATCTTTACCTAGAGCCCTATGCTCTGTTGACCAGCCTTGTACGTGCTACCCTCTCTCTGGGCAGCAGCGGCTCGTGGAGGCTCTGTTGGCTGTTCTGCTTCCTCCAGCAGCGGCGCCTCCTTGCGCAGATCAATGCCCACTGGGCTCTAATACCATGTTAGAAAAGGAGAGGGAGAGATTTCTAGACAAGATATTGATTTTACTTGATTAATGAACTACCCACACTGCCACATATATATACATGCTAGGCTACTGTAATCTTGACTCTTCACATCCTCCTAAACCACCATTCCTATTCATGACTTACACACTACTCTAGAAATGGCACATTGCTCAAGACTACACATTACTCTAGATACACACTGCTCTAGGAATATAATTCTAACAAAACCAGAAACTCCATATGACCTCACTATGTTAAAAACAGGTTATGGAGAAAGAGTAATAAGATTGCTAGCAAAAATATAACTCACCAACTACATAAATAGTTAGGTGTCATGAGCTATTTAAGGTTATTAGGAGTAGAATATCTACCTTAGCCATCAAAACTGTAAGGCGGAAAATCTCTGGTGAAATATGCAAATCCCACCTCCTTGAAAGCCGAAGAACAGACTTTGCAGCAGCCAATCTATAATGAGCTCTATCAGAATCACTACAAGATGTAGATTTATGAGATATCAGAACCATTGCAAAACGGAATAAGGCATTCACATTTCTGAATAAAGCAGCACACTAAGATTATCTTAGCATAGTAGAAAAGTTGCAGAAATCACTACACAGTAAACAAGTATCATGTTAGCCAACAATCTCAAAAGTAAAATTTAATCATAAAACAGAGTTCCAATTACAGCACATAATGGTGCCCTGTATAGACAAAAGAATAAAACAAACACAACTTTTTCTTTTTTTTCATGCTTTGGCATGTAATGGAAAAATTAAAAGAACGTATAAGCCATTGAGAATTTATAACTTTGGTGTTCCATACCGGAAGTATCTGTATGCTACCTACTTCTATAAACTGGGCTGGGAGCAATAAAACTTTTCTAGAAAAGTCTAAACCAAAATGCAGGTTGATTTAATATGTGCTAAGCCACCAATCTCAAAAAATGCATTACCCAGCAAACCCAACCAATGATAAAAGATAAAAGGGTAAAGTATTAACTATATACACAGATAATATGCCCAACATGAATTCTGAATTCCTGTTTAGACACTATTAACCATGGGTGGGCTTGGACAAATATGGGCAAGATAAACTTGTGAGTAAACAATATAGGCACAGATGTAGCTCACTTTAAGGTGGTAAAAAAGGGGCAGGTGAAATTTACCCACTTTTATGGGGAAAAATTGCAATTATTGAGATAATTACCAATATAATTATTTTTTTAAAAAAAAAGGAAAAGAAAATGAATATATCAATATAATTATTTAAAAAGAAAAGAAAAGAAAAAAAAACACCTGAAAAACAATGATGAACAAATATTATGTGAGCTATTCAATAAGAGGGCTTAAGAGTTTCAATATTAGGGAGAGAGAGAGAGAGTAGTCAAAGGTTAAGCTTTACCAGTTAATAGTCTGTTAAATATTATAGTTTGCTACATTTTTATACTTCTATCCTCCAACAACTGGTGTCAGCCGTCCTCTACATCCATGCGATGTTACTTGGACCATAATTAATGCAAAGATCAAGGCAATTTTAATAATCCAATTCTTAATTACATTTTTCTCCAAGCAGAAAATTTAGGACAGCATGTGGACCTCCCTCTATTTCCTGTTCTAACTAATAGTCATAAATAATAGAGATAGAGGATGTATACACAACAAAATGCTAAATTCTTAAAAGTTTGCTTCATAACAAACTCTTACCTTGATATCATAGTATCATACTGTGAGGGAAGGCACCCTTCTGAAGCATATGTAGGATAATATCTAGCAAAAAACTGATAGGACGACTAATGTGTGTGTGGTTGTGTGGCAAAAAGCTCCTCACCAGCATTTGAAGCCCAAAAATCTGCAAATGTCAATGTGTAATATGCTCATATAGATAGGAGGAGATCCACAAACCACCAGTCCTCTACAAAAGATCATGCTTGTAATGAAGGCAGTTGCAGGAAGGATGCTCTAGAGATAATATATCAACAGAAATTGAGTCTTCTAGGTAAATGGTTATAGTAAAATTTTTGTTGCCTTATTGGTGAATTGAAACTTCTACAGCAGCATAGACAGGTTATGCATCCCCTTGTTGCCCATCCAAACATTGCCCACTAAGCAGAAGCTTGACTCACCATATAGCATTAATGCATATGTAGCTTATTATCTCAGTTCCAACTTACACTATTCAATTTACGCTATTCTAGGAAGCCCTTACACATAATATTATTTCTTGTACTGGTCCAATTTGACCTAACAAAGCTAAAAGATCATCTATGAAGAGCAGCAGCTAAGAATCTCAAAAAAAATTCCAAAATAGGATAATATGGAAGACTAATTGCCAATGCAGATGATTCTGAGTAAATTTATTAAATGCACTTGCGCAACTGAGATACCTTTCTACTTTAAAAAGTGTGATATTGCATCATTATTACAATATCTAACTCTTCACCACATTTTACAAATCTGTCCTAACTGTAATTAGTGGTGTGGTCGGGGATCAGAGTTATGACTATAAACTCATTTACAAAACCTGGTAATCTCATAGCTAACTATTAACTGGGCAAGTTGGATCTCCATTCATGATTGTAACGGGAAAAATACAGCCCAAGTGATAAGATAATTAACTCTACTCCTTACACCATTCTGTTTGCCACTTTTTCACTTTGTGATGGGTAATTGCCTGTGTTTGATCAATATTTGTATATTTGTATGTTTAATTGAGCTTTTGATTTTTAAGGCATGTTGTACCAATTTATGTGCTTTCAAATTAGAATTAAGACTCTTTGAATATATCAATATCAAAACACAAGTTGAAATTTGGAAATTGACCTAGAAAACAAAAGCAACAATCAAAGTGGTACAGAGAGGGTAGTTGAGATTGATTGGGATTGTGAAATTGAGGGATTGATACCATGTTGAAATTGAGGGATTGAAAGGCCTGGCGGGTGGAGAATAACAACCACCCGCCAGTTAGGCAGAAGCAAAGTATGTGAGAAACCAGAGAAAAAGAGAATAGAAAGAATATATTATAATGAAAGATTACAATAGATTGTATCTCCTATGTACTCTATACTTCTATGTATTAAACTATAAAAGGATCCTATATTTATAGGAACACAAGGACTAAATAAACCCTAATAGGAATAGGAAACTACTAATAGGAATAGGAAGCTAAGACCACTCCTGCTAGGAATGAGACAAAGGTTTCCTAATATTCAACAGGGATGAATGCATAAGCATGCATCATACAATTATTCTATCATATCTATTCATTAAATTCATTTAATCCCAGTTCACTTATTAATGATAATCTCCAGGTAGAAAACCTATAAATAAGAAAAGAAGAAATGAAACTAAACTCAACTAGAAGGACCAGACAAAAAATGATAATGTTGTAAAAAGTGAAGAAAAAATAAAAATAAAATAAAAAGGTGTGAAAACTACAGTTAAACTACTAAAGGCACACCACTGGCAGGCATCACCACCTTCCTTGAAACTTCCACAATAGGCATTATTTAAGGGCCCCACTTTTACATGCTTCTATTCCTGTTACTTGTCCCACAATTGTAGAATTCATGGATCATGTAATTTGAATTTCACTCATATTTTGTAGTAATTACATCAATTGCATTTCCCAAATGTAAAGTCATGTTGCAATTTCAAAATGGGACGAGATATTTCATTTTGTAAATGGATTTAACACATTTTGGAGCATGTCTAAAATCACATTTCTGTAAATTTTTTTTTTTCCCAATTAGCATATCTTGCAAGGTTCCACCAAGAATATCTATCCATGATACTTTAAAAATAATAATAATAATAATAATAATAATAATAATAATAATAATAATATCCAAGTTAAAGAAATACACTCTTAGTTAAATAGAATAAAAGGGGTGGGTTAATATGAGAAATTGAGAATGTCAACTGTAGAGTGGAGACTACAATCAAATATGACTTCACATTTTGATGCTGGAAATAGATGTGACACTTCATAAAGGCACAAATAAATTGAAGGCTAAATAGTAGACTCTTTTTCAAAAGAGCATACAGGAACTCTTAAAACTAAAGATTGAGCTCAGTGAGGTGTACCTTCAATTTGCAATAGCTGCTGCAATTTGAAGAGTTCTCTAGCAAATCCTGATCTTCTGATGTGCCAGCCTACAAAGAAGTTTTATCTGCCATGATGCGGGAAAACAAGAAAAAGAATCCCAGAGTAGATATTTAAAGACAGTTTCTACTATTCTCCTACTAATGTTTCTATTGGGGAGAGGTGAGGGTGGGTGGGGGGCTGAGTTCTATCAGAAATTTAGAACTCACATCATTTGATTGGAATATCTCCTTGGTGATAAAATGAGTAACCTCCTGCTCATGTGCTTCAAATGCTACAACGGAATGCTGTGCCAAACAGCCCAAAGACTGCAAAACAGTTTGAATATGCTGCCCCATATGTAGAGAATCCACAAGTTTCTGAACAAATTAATATTAAAAAGAGATTTAAAAAAAAAAATTAAAAAAAAAAAAAAAAAAAAGTAACCTTACATACTGAAGGTCTAGACAAGAATTGGTAATGTCCAAGCATAGTGTTGGCAAAGAATGACATAAAGAGGGGGTAAGCAACTATTCTGTAAAATGCAGATGTAACTTCTCTTTTTGTTTAGTCCTACTTCAGTACGTCATGTCTGTCTTACATCAATATTGAAACCACCATGTGAAGTAAGATATGAACTTATAAAAGTGGCAAAACAAAGGCATTTGGATACAGAAAATTTGGCATTAGTGTGCTTTCTGCTTGGATACAACTCTTAACAAGGTTATGACAGATTGACAGAATATAAAAATTACTTGCAAGGAAAAAGATATACAAACAAATTTACAGAGCACCAACATAAATAAGTGAATATGACTTCTACACCTTGCACAAATCCGGAAAAAGGAATTGATCTGAAGGACCAAGCACTAGCAGTGCAGCAATTGCAGAACAAGCAAGTTTAGATTGAGTGCGACTACCCTCCAAGCATATCCTCTCCAGGGAAGAATAAATATCACTGTATAAACACAATGTAAGCAAAACCATTATTCAGAAGC
>NC_044928.1:21585249-21595634 GCF_003576645.1 Ipomoea triloba
GCATTTCCCAAATGTAAAGTCATGTTGCAATTTCAAAATGGGACGAGATATTTCATTTTGTAAATGGATTTAACACATTTTGGAGCATGTCTAAAATCACATTTCTGTAAATTTTTTTTTTTCCCAATTAGCATATCTTGCAAGGTTCCACCAAGAATATCTATCCATGATACTTTAAAAATAATAATAATAATAATAATAATAATAATAATAATAATAATAATATCCAAGTTAAAGAAATACACTCTTAGTTAAATAGAATAAAAGGGGTGGGTTAATATGAGAAATTGAGAATGTCAACTGTAGAGTGGAGACTACAATCAAATATGACTTCACATTTTGATGCTGGAAATAGATGTGACACTTCATAAAGGCACAAATAAATTGAAGGCTAAATAGTAGACTCTTTTTCAAAAGAGCATACAGGAACTCTTAAAACTAAAGATTGAGCTCAGTGAGGTGTACCTTCAATTTGCAATAGCTGCTGCAATTTGAAGAGTTCTCTAGCAAAGCCTGATCTTCTGATGTGCCAGCCTACAAAGAAGTTTTATCTGCCATGATGCGGGAAAACAAGAAAAAGAACCCCAGAGTAGATATTTAAAGACAGTTTCTACTATTCTCCTACTAATGTTTCTATTGGGGAGAGGTGGGGGTGGGTGGGGGGCTGAGTTCTATCAGAAATTTAGAGCTCACATCCTTTGATTGGAATATCTCCTTGGTGATAAAATGAGTAACCTCCTGCTCATGTGCTTCAAATGCTACAACGGAATGCTGTGCCAAACAGCCCAAAGACTGCAAAACAGTTTGAATATGCTGCCCCATATGTAGAGAATCCACAAGTTTCTGAACAAATTAATATTAAAAAGAGATTTAAAAAAAAAAAAAAAATAAGTGACCTTACATACTGAAGGTCTAGACAAGAATTGGTAATGTCCAAGCATAGTGTTGGCAAAGAATGACATAAAGAGGGGGTAAGCAACTATTCTGTAAAATGCAGATGTAAC
The DNA here is from genome assembly GCF_003576645.1 of Ipomoea triloba. Taxonomy (NCBI): domain Eukaryota; kingdom Viridiplantae; phylum Streptophyta; class Magnoliopsida; order Solanales; family Convolvulaceae; genus Ipomoea; species Ipomoea triloba. The sequence goes on from NC_044928.1 coordinate 21,586,254, forward strand.
TTCTCTTTTTGTTTAGTCCTACTTCAGTACGTCATGTCTGTCTTACATCAATATTGAAACCACCATGTGAAGTAAGATATGAACTTATAAAAGTGGCAAAACAAAGGCATTTGGATACAGAAAATTTGGCATTAGTGTGCTTTCTGCTTGGATACAACTCTTAACAAGGTTATGACAGATTGACAGAATATAAAAATTACTTGCAAGGAAAAAGATATACAAACAAATTTACAGAGCACCAACATAAATAAGTGAATATGACTTCTACACCTTGCACAAATCCGGAAAAAGGAATTGATCTGAAGGACCAAGCACTAGCAGTGCAGCAATTGCAGAACAAGCAAGTTTAGATTGAGTGCGACTACCCTCCAAGCATATCCTCTCCAGGGAAGAATAAATATCACTGTATAAACACAATGTAAGCAAAACCATTATTCAGAAGCAAAAGAAAGCAGTTATAAAGCAAAACAAGCAGAATACAAGAAGCCACAAACTTCTCTCAAACCAAAACTACGAAACATCAAGTATTCTCCTAAGCAAAAGAAGCAAGACTGCATGGTAAAACTTCACAAGGTTGTCCTCCAGAATTTATAGGAACAGGAAGAGGGAAAGGTGCATCAAGGTTTTGGCTGAGATTCAACAAAACAAAATAAGCCAGTAAAAGTGAAGCAGATAGAGAAATCTAAGACAAGAAATTTTACCACAGAGCTAGATCAGAGCATTTACGCAAAGCAAATGATACAATTTGTGAAGATAAAGAGTCCTTTGAAGTAATAGAATAAAGAGAAAGGAAATATTAAGGAGTACTATATTTACTATATTAGCTGTAAGAACTTGATAATTCCTTGTAAATCAGACAGCCAGTCCTTTAAAAGTTTCAGGCATTAGCCCATTAATGATGTTTGACACAAAACACTAGTCTTATGAAGTTCTGAGTGGGGGAGAGTATGAGATTTTGACGCATCTTTGTGGAACTGTGGGGCATACTTTCTCATGGGATTCCTTCTAATAACTTATTTCTCCAGGGATTTTAAATTTCCACTGTATTTCACCTAAAAAGTGTTATCTAGGTTCTTTCCTCTTTGAGCAATGGCTGTCTTTGTTGATTTTGAACTAGGTTTGATGAAGTCTTTCCCAATTCTTCTTAGAGATGCCAGATCGTGATTCTCGTCCACTCTTTCAGGCCTGAAAATCATAAAGCAATCAGTACATTGAACAAGTAAGCCTTATGTTTCTTAGAACAGTGGTAATGTGTGATTTAGCCGTACTTGAACTCTTCAGTCTTTTCCATAGCAAAGCATCAAAATTTTGCAAGGAATCTGTTCCAAGGAGTCACTGAGATCCAAAACTTGAGAAGCGCATTTTGTGCAATATTCCTGATAGACTTCAAGCAACTTCTTCAATGCTTTCGTTCTGACAGATACCTACATTAATTTCAGATGAAAAGGTAAGATGAAGAAATACAGTACAGATAGCACTAGAGAAGTATTTAGTTACTTGGCATATAACCTTTTTGTCACGCAGCCTATCTGCAATAAGAGAAATTAGTGTAGAGGGGAATGATTTAAAATTATTCTTTGCCAAATCACACAGCACAGTCACTGCTTTTGCCCTCACACCATCATCAAGGTCTAAGAGTCGACCTTCAAGAGCACCTACCAAGTCCACAAAGTTAAAAATCAATTATTAACTTTACTATCAAGATATGATGGAACAAGACATGCTAAGCGAAATAGTGACAAGATGCTTCAGTTTTGGGCCTTTGGCAGCTTACTTAGAACTTCAGTTTTGGGCCTTTGAGATGATTTAGTGATTTCAGTCTCCAGTTCATTGGCTATGTACAAAGTTTTTGCATGTGAAAGAGCATTGAGCCTCACTTCAGCGGACTTATCAGAGAATCTGTTTAAGAACTCCATAAAGAGATAGCGATAATCTTTGGCAACATGGTTTCCGGGCAATGAAAGAAGTTTCCCAATTAAGTTTAAAGCTTTTATACGAACATCTACTTGATCTGTCTGTAAATTGAATTCCATTATCAATTGCAAAAGTGACCAAAACAACTACTGGTAAAAAATTTTAAAAATTAAAATAAAATAAATTTAAAAAAAAAAAAACCGAAAGATTTTACTATGTGCATGTCCAGCTTATTTGGGGCTTATCTACACAAATAAGTTAAAAGTAGGCCAAATGTTCATGTTTGAGAAAAACTTGTTGGAATAAATAAGAGGAAAAACCTATTCCAAGCCAGCCTCAAACAGAAGCTTTTTAGAAAATCGATTTTCTAAAAGTTTGGACAATGGCATGCCACATTAATGATATTTCTGAAATTCCAAATGTCTCCCTATATTTGAAGAGCTCTATTCAGTGATACATGTCCTCTATTGTAACTTTGACAGTTTGACCATCATTAATTTGAAAAATACAGTTTTAACAGTTACATACCCAAACAACTTTTTAATTCTAAAAAGAACTTTCAAGGTGGATTAAGCCAAACATAATAGAAACCTATTTAATAAGTCCATTTTAAAATATCTTATCAAAATAGATATATTTGGAAATTTTTTTGCCTGGCCAAGCATGCTCTAGTTCTGCCAAATAACTAAGGATATGGCAAAGGTAAAACAAATTGAGAAATGGAATGGCTAACCAGTAATTCATTGGTCAAGGTAGGAATGACAGAAATAAGCATTTGAGGAGCACAATGGAATATTTCATATATAATCTCGTGGTAATATTCTTTCACCATGCTTCCGACAGCATCTCTGTTCAGTATACAAGATCTTAAAAACCTAGCAATAATGTGCTCAAGCTTGCCACCATAATTCTGAATGATGTAAACAGCAAACCGTTTGGAAGCAGAAATATCCTGGAGAAGAATCAGTAAAACATAATTTAGCTGAATAGAGGACTTTCCATTTACCTAACCAAGGACTAAAATGTATTCTCAAAAAGTACTCATTTCTTCTAATCCAGGAAGTATCAAAACAGTATATATTCTCAGTTTCTATTCTCTAGTCCATTTCTAGAGCAAAGCTTTAAAATTAAAAAGCAGTAGGATGGTAGAGCTGCTTTTACAATTCACAATCCAGCAAGCTTATCCTTTCAAGTCTATTGCACCATCTCCATTTCATTATCTTTTCTTCATTTTGCTTGGTGCTTTAATTATGTTTGTTCTCAATATCTTGAGGCATTTTTTCAGTACTATTCCTCACTTTAAATGAATATGGATGATCTAAAACTCTATATACCCAATACTAACCAGTCAACATAAGCCATTTATTTATTTCCTTATATCTGTACCATTGGCCTAAGATAGAGTAGAAGCCAATGTTGCTAACTCAGGTGTCTTCACTTGTAACTCTCTCTTCTATCCCACTCAATCTTTGACTCCTACTTCCAAACCTAAAGCAACACTAAGTAGAATCTCTCTTCTATGCTCATTTAAGCAATGTAACAAGTACCAGAACCACAGCTGTGAAACTTTTTTTCGCATTGCTTATCTATGAAAATAACTTCAGTGTTGCTTTGTCATATGCAACTAAGTAGAATCAGAGCTTAGTCTAAGCCTTCTCTCAAACTTAAAATGAATTTTATTACTATACTGACCTTTGTTTCTTTCAGGAGATTTTGCAAGATCACATCTAGAAGCGGTTCAGATACCTTTCCTTCAGATGAAAGCAGCTCAGAGCTGTTATCCACCACTTTCTCCTCCAAAACAGCTGTCATTATAGATGACATAGCATGAACCATACTCAATGGGTGGTGGTCCCACAAGAAAAGGAAGTAATTTTACATAAGTGGAACTAATCCTATCTAGCCATAAGCTACTATTTATAGTTTAAGAAATATCAGAGAGAACTGCACAATAAATCCCACTAGTTCTCCAATTTAAAGAACACTAAGGTATATGGTTGCACACATATCACATAGACCTCCTACAGAGAATTAGCTTAATTAATGCCTCAGATTCAAGATAAGGTCAATTTAGTAACTATTTAAAAGAGTAGAATGTATCAACTTCACTTTATGAACCTACTACTTCCTCTAGTACTATATGAACATCTCCCAAATATTTCTACTCACTTGGACCAACTGAAGGCAATCCTACTTCTACTGATTGAATGAAGATTATTGCATATTTATCTTGTCAGGCTTAAGATTGGCATGTAGACATTCTAATCACAAAAGGGAAAAACATTTGGAATGAAAAAGAAACAGTTAGGCACTTAGGCCACAGCTCTAATCAAACTTCACAATGTATGTATGTATGTATGTATGAGAAACACCCCTGGAAATAGGTAGAAGGTGCTAGGTGCCTATTCAAGATCAGAGGCACTTTCCCTTTTCCTAATCCTTATTTTTTTATTTTCAGATAAAATTCACTATGGCATGAGCTTCTACAGATTTTTTTTACATTTTGATTCTGCAGAGTTTTGTGTATTACATCCCTACATGGCTACATTAACATTAAAAGCATGTGTTGAGAATAAATATTAAAAAAAAAAACAGTCCATAAACACATTCTCATTCAGTTAAGAGAAATTCATAACTACCTCCAAAGAACAAGGGATACAAGATCTCTAACTGTCTCCCAAAGTCTAAATTGTTGCCTTTCACTGTGCAAGCCCTCAAAAGGCAAATGATTTCAAATCTGAATAGATGGCAAGTATTAAGATTTAAGAGCATACTTAGTTCTATCTTCTTTCAGCTTGCATTGTTGTGATTAAAACTGGCTAAAGTTTGCACAAGAATACCCCACTCAATCCCCACGAAAAATTCTGAATAAGTTTAGACTTCGGTGAATTGATTGTGGATGAAGGTTTGATTTGGTGAAGGGTAAAAAGGGCTGTTTTGGTGTCTTTTGGATAGGTAGCTCACTACACTTGGGCTAGAGAAGTAATAAGAGCTGGGTTTGGACACCACAAGTGGGATTACACTTGATAAATCTAAAGATTCCTCATGAACTCAAGGAAAGAAAACAGATTTGCATGATGCAAAACTTGAGACTAATTTCATTCATCCAAGATCTATCAAATACAAGAGAAGCTTAATTCAGCATAAACAAACATAATTCAAATTCAAAATGCACTATAATTGAGCTAACAAACTAACAAGAATAGAAATTTTCAGAGAAATTTATTTCAAATATTCAAACTCTAATTTAGTTTCTAAATTCATGCAGCTCTCTTTCTTTATTATTTTAACTTGATTTCAGCATCTTAGATTCTTAACCAAGCTTGGACAGTCCATAATCAGCTCCCAAAATGCAATAGTCTGCTACTAAATTAATCCATGCGCACAATCAATTAAATCCAAGCTCGCCATTTAAATTTGTCACCAATTTGCCTTAGAGATTAATCCAAGTTCAATGGCCCTCCAATTGGATCCCAATATTATTAACAACCTTCCTGAAATCTTAACATGCATTCTACTTACATGGTTTACTCTAAACAGTATTCATATCCACCTGTTCTAATGGCACACAAATTACTCAGAACTCATATCAAACAATTACTCATTGCATTAAGGGGGCGTTTGGTTCACGGAATGTTAGATTACCTTTGGGAATGTTAGATTGCTGGGAATGTTAGATAAAATGTTAGATTCCTGTGTTTGGTTCCTGTGTTTGCTGGGAATCTTACATAACTTGAACCAAACATGGGAATCTTATATTACCAAGCAAATATAACCTTAGTTATCTTATATAACTTGAACCAAACATGGGAATCTTATATTACCAAGCAAATATAACCTTAGTTATCTTATATAACTTGAACCAAACGCCCCCTAAATGTATTTCTCAGTAACTGAATTGAACAAATTTTACAATGTTGCACAAGTTAGCACTATAAATGGAAGATCCCTTATCAAAAAAGTTCAAACGCAATCACTTGCTAAGTTTTATATGCTTTTCTATCCAAGTGACATGGTGATCAACCTATTCCATTTTCTCCATGAGTTTTAACTATTACAATAACTAAGGAGTATAAAACACTGCAGAGTCAGTGTCAGTGAATACAAATTTTAAAATAAAAAAAGTATAATAATAATAATATCACCAACAACTTACCTCACAATGCTGAAAAAGGTTTTGAACATTTTGAGAACTAAATCTTCACAACCAAAATCAAGCATTAGCACACAACAACGGAGCTTTGCAACAGTTTCCAACAGTTTAACCCTTTTATCAAAGAAGGCGTGTTTGGTATCATCAAGCTCCGCAAAAATACTTAATAGAAGTCTAAAAATACCCTGGTTACACGAGGGAAGAGAGAGGTAGTGAGTGAGAGAGGGATAGACAGAGAGAGGATACAAAATTATAATTATGTAATTTCCATAAATTTAATAGATAGAGAAGGTTAAAATATAACACAAGGATAGTATAAGTGCATTTTATAAAGTCATACTCTACCCTAAAAGTTGCATCACTGAAATCAGGATTTGGTGCCAAGACCCGGAGAATTTCACAGAAGCAGATACCAACAAGAAGTCTAACATCTCTATCCTTGTACTTTAGCAGAGCAAATCTAACAAGAGATCTGCTTAAAGGAGTCAACATAGATTTCAATGATTCAGACTGTTCTAGCTGTTCCAAAGCATCTACAGCATCCTGCAGCAAGAACAACTCAGATTAAGCTAAAGGGTTTTATGATATCCTGAAACATAAAGCAGATGCTTGGTGAAGGAAAAACTAACTTCTCTATCTGGTTTAGGCTGTTCTAGCTGTTCCAAAGCATCTACAGCTTCCTGCAGCAAGAACAACTCAGATTAAGCTAAAGGGTTTTATGATATCCTGAAACATAAAGCAGATGCTTGGTGAAGGAAAAACAAACTTCTCTGTGTTATCTACTATCTAGTTCTACTTGGAGAGTACTGCATAACAAAATATTAAAAGAAGCCAGTAAGATAAGAGATGCTGAAACATGCTCTTGGTCCTCGACAAATAAGAAGCTCCTGATTAAATATAAAACTGCACTTCCAATCCTTGCAGTAGTAGTAGTAGTAGTAGTACAAGACCATAACAGTCTCCCATATCTGAAAAAGCAAGCTACATATTTGGCAAGCAAATTTTTGAGCACTCAATATACCTTAAACTTCAGCACAGTTGTAGAGACAATCACTTCAGCAGGAAATTGAACATGAAGCATAACAAAGTCAAAATATATCTTAACAGCATACTGATAAGAGAACTTATTGAAGTGAACTATATAGAAATATTTTATTACAGACATGACTACATGAGACAACAAAGAAACAAAACACTCTAAAGATGAGAAACCCTCTTAAACTAGTGAAATACAGACAGAACCATCAAAAGAAGCCCACCAATCTTGTAGGAAGCACACTACTTAGTGACTAACATCTAAACCAAAAACATGTCAGAATAGAACCAGATTACTTATTCCACTATGGTTCAATCTCTACCTCATTTTGGAAACTCCAAATTTCTAATCAACTAAAAACATCATAAACAATTGAACCAACCTCCAACAAATATTACTTGTTCCTGTTTTTACCCTTATGAATGCAAGTTGGCACATCTTTGTAATAAGCCATTACTACCAAAGTAACTTCTCAATAACACCATCGGATGAGGCTATTCGTGGAACACAAAATTATAGTAGATTACAAGCTTATGCAGGTTAAAAGACTGAGAAATCAAAATAGTTTCCAAAAAAAAAAAAAATGCAAGCACTCTGGAAGAAACGGAATGGGGGTACCAGATAATTTTCCATATTTACGGTGAAAAAAATGGGGAAAAGTGAATAAGTGTGGAAACGGAGTATTTATACTATACAAAAGTGTAGAATAGGAAGAGAGCGTTACTTTGAGTAATTTGACGAGAGTGTCTTTGCCGGGGCAAGCTTTGTGAGAGGCAAACCGTTGGCCGATTTTAACGATTCGCTCGGCGACCTCCGACTTCGATTCCACCATTTTTCTGTGGAAAAACTGAGTTTACAGTGGAGAATTTGAGCAGGGAACCCCAACCCTAAGAAATTGAATTGTTGAAACAGCACAAGTTCTTGCCTGCTTAACAGTATATGCCCAGTGCGGAACCTTTCCCGCGCTCTCAAAAATGTGATTTAAGGGCCTGTTTGGTTTTCCTTTTTAAGTTGAATTAATAATAAGGGCTTTTTTTTTTTTTTGCCAAAGACCTTGTGGTCAAATGGCATCCGGTGTACCGATTAACTCCCGCATGGATAATTACATTGTAACAGAGTCAATAGTACTCAAAATAACAAGGGCTTTTTAGTAAATGCAATATTTTCATTTTTGCAAAGAAAAATAAAAGATACATAAGGGGGTATTTGGTTGGATGGGTTCCATGGAAAATATTTTTCTAAAAGTGAAAGAAATGTTGTTTGATTTGATGGAAAATGACTTCCTGATAGTGAAAGAAAACAAAATCTAAGCAAAACATTTTTTCATAAAATTTGAAAATAAAATAAACACAGTTTGACTATTTTACCCTCAAACAATTTCTTAATTACACATGTATATATATTATCACTATTATTATTAAGGGCATATTGATATTTATATTCATAACTAGCAGTTGACCCCGTGCGATGTACGGAATGAAAATATATCAAGTGATGCACGGGGAAATATTATTGAAAGAAAGACTAAATTATAAATTATTTAAAATCTCTTTGTAAATTACATTAGTAGTAGAAGTACAATTAATTTTTGATTCATCACAAAGTAATATTTTAAGGCCATCTGGGTGACTTATCCTTGTTGCAACGTCAAATAATTGATCATGAACAAAGACTCATTTTTTTAATTAGTATTGAAAGACCCACTGGCCAGATGCTTAAGAGATGCATATCTCTAATAGGTTAAATTAATTGATTTAATATTAGTCTGGGTCTAATTACACTTTTTGTTTGTTTTGCCTACCTAAATATAAATTTTAATCAAACTTAAGAGTAAACTTTATAATTTTTAATCTAAATTATATAAAATTGAGAACATTAAAGTTTGATTTACACTGATATATGTTTGCCTAGAAGAATACATAAAAATAATATATTCAATAAGCTTGGTAAAGTTTATTGTTGCATGCTTTGTTTGTTGCATTAAATTACAAAATTATATATATTAATGAATAAAGCTGATATCACATCTGTATATATAAAATTAATAACATTAATAGTTTTAATAATAACATTGTTATAAGTTAATATTTAAAATTTTTAGTATGTGCGTCACATAAATGTCACTACTAATATATATATTATATAAACAAGATTCTGGTAAATAAAAAAAATTCGTTTTCCCGCCCAATCATAAACTACGTAGTTTTGATAAATATGTAAAATTATTAGTACAAACGAGATTAGCAACTATGAATGCATTTATTGTGTTCACTTTTTC
>NC_044928.1:21595659-21621717 GCF_003576645.1 Ipomoea triloba
CATTACCAAGGGTTCTCATCACCATGTACACCTGAAATTATCAAGAGTAAAGTAAGAATCCCCAATAGCAATATTTATTCATTTACATTTACTAAATATATTCCAACACCTAGGTTATAAAGATTGAAAGGATATATATTTTGGTGTAAATTTCAAAGAAAATAAACTGAATGCATGCCTTTTTTAAGTTCTGATAGAGTGATAGCTTTAGTAGATAAATTTTGGATTGCTTAAAAGAATACACACCCAAGTTTATTGAATTGAACAAAGTGAATTGTGTGACCAATTTGATAAACATAACCACATCTATGCAGCCATAATAGAATTGATGTTTTGACCATCATACATACTAAGATTTACTATTGAGTGTGTTCTCTCATCAGAATTATTTGGCAAAGTGCTCACCCATGATGAAAAAGGTTATGGCCTAATCACTGGAAACAACTCTGTATCTATCAACAAAGCAAGCCTAATCACTGGAAACAACTCTGTATCTATCAACAAAGCAAGGACAGTAGAAGTCTCTTTCAATGCCAAAAAGGGGTAGAAACTAAAGCTACAATTAGGTGGGGAGAAAACTAAAACAGCAATTGAACTAAAGGTACTCATCAATGGTGTATCTTTAATTGTTGGTTATAAAATATTTTTTTGTATGCTTTATTAACCTTTTTTTTTGCAGGGATTCTTAAATAATTATTCTGCAAAATTGATAAAAGACATGTTAATGCTTTACAATTAGAAAAGTAAGTATGTGCAAGGTATATTAGGCATCTCATTTTCTAATTGTACTATGTGTAAGGTATATTAGGCATCTCATTTTCTAATTGTACTAAAGGGTTATTGTTTTGCTGTAATAGGATATTTTCTCATCTTCTTTATATCTTAAATATATGTGAATTTCTATTATGCATTCATCAACTATAGAAAGCATAACAAACACCAAGAATAGTCATTAGCATATGCAGCAGATGGACAAACCTTTTTTCAAGAGCATGAGTCAGCTTAGCAAGGGCTTGAACATTAACTCCCGTTGGTTGGTTCTGTCCCACTATACCAGGTTGAGAATGTGACATATGTTGAGCAGTTTCCTTGACCCAATTTTAGCATGCTCATTGACATTTGCTGATTCCACCTGGTATAGGAGGTTTAACAGATTTCATTAATTGAAAGAATGATGCAAATAATAGATTCATTCATCAAGAAACTAGCTCATACTACCACATCTTTGATTTAAAAAATGAACATAACAGATAAAATATGTTATATTAGGACTAAACTATAAACAAATAAATATTTAAAAGTCAAAAAAATAAAACAGGGTAAGCATTGAGTACTAGGGTGATATATGGAACACATTTAACAAAGAAACATGTTCAATGCATCTTCACTCTCAAAAAAGGAAATTTTAAAAGTTAATAGTTGACAGAGGAAAGAAGAATGAAAAAGTTGAAGGGGTCAACTAACATTAGGGGCATAAAAAAGCACACTGCTGAAGATAATTGTACCATGAAACAATACCTGATATGTTAGCTTTAAATTTCTTATAATGGACTTACAGTATTTTTTCATGATTTTGAACTTTGTTTTCCATATATGTACATTCATAAAAACAATGTTACAATTTCCAGCATGATCAAGCAGAAGAAGACAAAAATTACAAAAAGAGAAAAAGGATATGCATCCATATGCAACCACTATCTCTAATCCTGTCTCATTCATAAGAAAACTTCATGGCCTCTTCATGTATTATGTATATACATTCAAATCCCACAAAATGCATCAGTAATCTAGCATAAGCCTTTGATAGTAACAAGCTAATACACTTAGTAAAAACCAACAAAAAAAAAAAGGAAACAGTTAAAAAGAATGACTAAGGTAAAGGAAAGGAAAAGTAAAGGGTGAAAGCTATGACCTTTCAGGTATTCATATAACAAAATGCAGAAAACTCAAAAGGAATATTAAATGTAAACAGACAAAGCCACATAAATACATAAAGGAGTAAACCTTACAACAATGAATTGATAACGCTCAACTTGAACATAAAAAAATAAAATAAAATAAAAACCCCAAGTAGAGAAAGAGTTCAAAGATAGTGAACCTGGCAAGAAAGCTCTATGGTAGGATGCAGATTTAGAGCGAGGGGAGAAACGACTTTGGAATTCCTCAACCCCTCTTCTACCAGGTTGGCTGGGCCTATCTACCAGCACCTTCGAGCATGAAAGCGCTGAGGACATGGAGCCGGAGACGCCGAGGGCAGAGAACCGGAACCGGAGAGGCTGCAAGACAGAGAGAGACGATGCGAGCGCCAAGGTGAGAGGCTGCAAGACAGAGAGAGACGATGCGAGCGCCAAGGTCAGAGAGTGCAAGACAGAGAGAGACGATGCGAGCGCCAAGGTCAGAGAGTTGGAGAGGCCGATGGTGGAGAGCCGGAGACTTCGAGGCGGAGAACAGCAGAGGCTGCATGACAGAGAGACGATGCGACTTGCGAGGGGTGAGAGGCGAAGAGTGCGGCTGTGCGGGATGTGTGTTAGGGTTAGGGCTGTGTTTGGGTGTGTGTGTCTATATATATATATAATATATATGATTATTTTAAGTGGGCTTAACATATTCTCCGTAATATTTTGTAAATTTTTGTTTTTTTTTTTTTTTAATTATGATAAAGATTATTATTTTATATTTAATTTAGATTTGTAAAAATAATTGTTTTGTAATAATGTGTTAAAAGTACTTTTGTACAATATTTAAAAGTTTAAACTTAAATAAATATATGATAGAATTTAATTATTCGTATTATTTCATAATAATTTGATCTTATTCAAATTTATTATTCATTGTTCAAATTAAAATTATCATAATAAATTTAATTATAATTAAATTAACTTTTAAAAATAAGATAATGTATAATAAAATAGAATTTGAAAATCTTTTAAATGTGTAATTGAGATCAAATATTGAATGAAATCATCTATATCAAATACTATTTTAATTAAAAATATTTGAATTCATAATTTTCATAGCAAATGCACATAATTATTAAATAACAAAAGTTTGAAAATGAATAAAATGCTCATATTTATTTTTGATATATAAAATTTAATAACATTAACATTTTATAATAATATATCATAATTTAATTATTTCAAATATTTAATCCGTGAATCACAAATAGGAGCTCTCCTCGTGCTTTTCTCCCCGCATAATAGAATTAAATGAAAAAGGGGAACATTTGACATATTAAGATAAAATATTCTCATGTGTCACTTGAGCCACAAGTTCTTTGTTCCATATTATTATTGATTCTCTTCATTAAAAAAAGGTCCAAAATATTCAAATGCAGCAAATAAATCTCTTTACACTAATACCAATACAAATTGACTAAAAAATATCAAGAAAATTGCATTGGTTTATCAAGGGAAGTAGAGAACTGCATCAACATGTAAATCTTAAAATAATCCACTACACAAAAATCACTTTGAAGGTTTACACATAGCCGTGAATTATAACTACCTTCTTATAAGTTATGACATCATGGGAACACGTTCTAATCCAACATTATACAAGCATTCAACTAAAATTTATGGAAACATAAATAAATATTTTGACTTAACTAATAAATAAAGCACATAAAAAATAAAAAACAAAACAAAACAAATAAAAAATTATAAATTAAAAGAACATAAAATACAATGGCTAATAAAAATTAATAAATAAAGCAGTAATTAATAAATCCCTTAAAGAACATGGAAAACACTGTAATACAGATTTGTGTCGAAAAACTCAAACCCTTGAAGGAAAATAATATACCCCGGACTACACGTTCTCTCCCGCTCTCCGACTCTCTAAGCAAATTTAAGGTTTCCTGTGCAGAGAGATATTAGAAAGAGCGAACGAGAGTTGAGACTATGAGTATCTAAAACTCAGAAAGTGAGATGACAAATGAGTCACACCGAGAGGTAGAGAACGGGAGACGGAGTGACGGTTCCACAGAGAGGCAGAGATGGATTCACGGATAGATTGAGAGGGATAGAGGGGTGACTGGGTGCGAGTCGGAGAGCCGGAGAGAGAACGATGGGTGGGTGAGAGCAGCGGAAGGTAAGAGATAAAGAAAGTGAGGGTAAGAGTGGTGAGCAGTGGAGAAGATAAGAGACAGAGTGAAGGAGAATTTTATGTATGAAACCCGAAAATGAATCGTTCCAAAGAAATTACAATATTTTTTAAAATTATAATTGGGATAAAACTATTATATATTTGGAATTATGCTAAATATTATACTTAAACTTATTCTTTCATTCTAAATTATGCATTTAAACTTTTTAAAAAATTAAAAATTTTCAAAAACTCAGATTTAAGCCAACAATTTGTTATTTTACATTTTACTAAATAACTTTTTTTTATATTGATATTTACTTAGGTGTTTTGTTGAATACGATTTTTTTATGACTAAATGATAGCAGTCATGACCAACAATACGACCCTGGAAATTTAGTAGAGATCGGGATAGTAACCTATGATTTTACAAAGAAATGTTGGTTGGAGCGAAGAAATATGTGGATTTGTTATTGTTGGGTCAGGTTTCATTTGTTTGGGGGTCGGGATCGCCTTATTAATTTTTGAACCGTTGGATCATTATACATATTGTATGACCCAATTTATATTATTCTTTAATATGTGTAATTGTATTTTTTACTATTAATTTAAGTTTAGTATATTTTATTAGATTATTATATTCTTTGTAAATCATCAAAATTTAAGAACTCATATAGTTATTTATATTTTTCAATGATGAACTTGAAGAAAGTCATTCTTCAATGGGGTTGAGACAATCACAGTATCTGCGGAAATAAAGAAACCAAAGACGATTCAAGTACGATTCTTTCTCATGTTATCTTTGAAGGAGCGGGAGGTGGAGTTGCGCAAGAATGAAAAACGGGTATTCAGGGTTTCAAATGAGTGAGTTGTAGCATTTAAAAGATGAGTTGTTGGGTTTGAGTTAGTTGGAGCTAGAAACTAGATCAGGTGTCATAGTTTGTATTGGATTGAGATTTAGTATCATAATAGTGCGTGTTATTGCAATATGATGTATCTAAATATTATATCTGGTTATTTCTTTCTCAAAATTTATAAGTTTGTCTTAACATACAGTATTTATAAAAAAAATTTCTTTTTAATTATCATTTTTCTTTAAAAAAATTGTCTAAAATTTATTATTTTACATCTCTAATTTAGATTTGTGAAAATAATTGTTTTGTAACCATGTGTTTTTATTTTAAACAATTTTTAAAAGTATAGTAAACAAATACTACAATGTGTTAGAGTCAATAGTACTCAAAAATTAATTCTTGAACAATTTTTTAAATTTTAAATTTTAAATTTATAGTAGAATTTAATTCTTTGTATTATGTTAGAACAATTTGAATCTATTATTGATTTTTTGTATTAAAATTATCATAATATTACATGAATTTTATAATATGTTCTATTTTTGCATCACAAATTCACAACATATAAGTTTAATTATGTAGCTTTTTGTATATGTTTTATACTTAATTTATTATTTGTCAGAAAAGAATGAATTTACATGCAATCACATATTCATATCATTTAGTTAATATTGTATACTATCGCTTAATACTCTTAGAGTATATCTTATATAATAGACCGAATTAATACCATGTTTTGGACGGGTGAAATTTTAAATGCTTTTTTTTTTTAGTACTATTGACTCTATTGCAATGTAATATCTGTTCATAACTACTTTCTCGAACACACTCTTTCCATATAGGGGTACAACTGGATGCCACTAGACCACAAGGTCATTGTATTCAACTCTTTTAATATAGTTTATTATTTTTAGTAATTAACACCTTAAACATCAATTTATATTTTAATTACAAATATTTATGTTCATAATTTTATCATATCAAATTAACATAATTTATTAAATAATAAAAATATATATATAATGAATAAAGCATAGATATTCTGTATATATATAAATTTAATAAATTAATAGTTTTTAATAACAAAAATTATTTTAATATTTCAAATATTTAGTCCGTGCATCGCACGGGTGGCATACTAGTTTTACATATTTATCAAAACTACGTAGTTATGATTGGGCGGGAAAACGAAATTTTTTTTATTTACCAGAATCTTGTTTATATATATATATATATATTAGTATGACATTTATGTGACGCACATACTAAAAATTTTAAATATTAACTTATACAATGTTATTATTAAAACTATTAATGTTATTAAATTTTATATATACAGATGTGATATCAGCTTTATTCATTAATATATATAATTTTGTAATTTAATAATTATGTTAATTTGATATCAATAATAATTAATATAAATATTAAAGGTATGTTATTCTCATATGTTGAGATAAGATTAAAAAAAATATTTGCAGGTACCAAAGTTCTTGCAAATATAAATATTGATATGTTAAACTATAGTATGTTAGCAATAATAATTTTTATTTTTGTTAATTAAAATCATTCAAAATCTATGATTACAGCAATTCGCACTGGTTATGTTTTTCTTTATAAGACCAAATACAATAAAGAAAGGAGTGTAAAGAACATTACAAATTTCAAATGTCAAGTGTTGCTTACCATTTACTTACTAAATAACTGTAACTATGTGTTTGTTGTTTAATAACTTTTAAATTATGATTACCAAAGTTCCTGAAAATATAAATATTGATATGTTAAACTATAGTATTATATAGATGCTAATCACATTATATGATGTCTTACATGAAACAAACATAATTCATGCATGTCAGATCAATTCATTTCAACAAAAAAACTATACAAAATGTGCCATACAAACTATAATTCTTGTCTGCTACCTGTAAATGCTTTCCAAATTGAACACTTTGAAGTAAAATCTTTGTCCTTACCATCAAGAAACCTCAGAATTATATTTATAACATTAATATTTTTTTAATAGAAAGGAGGGGTGAACCCAAACATAAATTAATATTCAGATTAAACTACGAACATATTATTTTCGTCTATTAATTTCGAATGCGGAGTTTATTTATTTAGATGTAATAAATTTGGTTGGAATGTCGTTTACGCACTTACTTTTTCATTTTTACTTACCCTGGATAGGTCCTATTCATACTAACTACTAAGCATGTATACGTCTTATGCACACATAGATGGGTATACACGCACCTGAAACGGCTATAAACCTCTATATTACAGCAACACACACAAAAATGCACATACATATAATCTAATCTGAAAAATGCACACACATATAATCTAATCTGCACACACGTCGTATATGTAATGGGCATGCTAACTAAACGCATATAATTATGGTTTCACACTCAACTGGACGATGACACACCGGAGGTAGCTCTTCACTTCAGTAATACAGATATGTGTTTAGTATTTCTCACACAATTTCAGATAGCGCACTCAAACATTTTAGTCTTGCTCAAGTACACACACACATTGTACATATGATACCCCTTCTTAATCTCTTCTTTCTTCTGATCTCTGACCTGATGAAGTAGAAGGGTTTCAATAATGAAATCTTCCCAATCAATATCAAAATGCATTTTCCTCTTTCTTTTCTTCCCATGTTACCCAATATCTAAAACAGAAAGATGGATCATTTTTATCATGCTGAAGGATGCATAGTCCTCTGATCTGAATCCCCGCAGCTTAGCAGCACATATCTTCTCTCTTCGCCTTTCATATGCCAAGCAACGAACCTCTATCGAATGAAGGAGGTGTAGCTTTTAACCAACCCTATATCTTTCTCCAATATTTGCTTCAGAAAAAAGCTTTCTGCTTAGTTCTGATTCACCCTTCCACCAGTCGGTAAAACTAAGTATGTCTGTCACATTTTCTCCCTTTCCCTGTTCCACTGTATCCACTCTCAGTAGTTTCCTTGGCTATAGACACCTCATTCTTCAATACTGAACCTGAGATAGCTGTAATATTTCTGGAGCTGAGCTTCGTTAGTTGTACAGCTTTCCCTCTATCACCACAATTCTTCTCAGAAATTATCTAATAACAGTCCCCTAATTCCTAAGAAAAATAATTTAAGAATAAAAGAGTTTGAATAGCTATATAAGGCAATGAATCAACAACAAAAAAATGATAAGGCAAGCAACTTCACGCTAGAAGATATTTGGATTCTGGGGTTCTATTCTTCTCCATGCATTCAACAAAAAACAACAAAGTTTAATGCAAGTAGTGAAAGAAGAAACTGATAAAAATGAAGGTCACACCCCTTCATACCTAATCACCCTAATCAGAAGATATTTGGATTCTGGGGTTCTATTCTTCTCCATGCATTCAACAAAAAACAACAAAGTTTAATGCAAGTAGTGAAAGAAGAAACTGATAAAAATGAAGGTCACACCCCTTCATACCTAATCACCCTAATCAGTGGATGATGATGGTAGGCAAGAAAAGCCTAAGGCCACCACATCATCCACTTCTTTATTTCTCTTTTGAAGGAGGCCCTTCAGTTCATTCCACGTATCCTTTTGCTGCTGAAGATAGCCTTCTTGTATTTTGAGGAGCTGCTTAAGTTTTTCGATTTCTGTCAGCTGGCTAATCACAAGAGCATCCACATCTGCTTTATGGGCCACAAGCACATTCGCCAGTCCTTCGTGGTGCTCTCGCTTCTCCTGAAGATACTTCACCTCCTTAAGGAGTTCTTCCTTCACCTTGTGCAGCTCTTTGTTCTCCGCTATGACTTTTTGGTGATCTGACCAAAAACTCAACATGATGACCTGCAAATAGTTTCACAAACATAGCTTAAGTATTAAGGTTAACACACTCTACCCAAAGTAACATTAAGTTCAAATAGGTAATAGATCTCTCAAGATATGTAGTATATGTACGGAGGAATACAATTTCATATTTACTCATAAACACTTCCATAAATAGTATAGATATGGGATTTGAAATGATTTGGGATTAGGTAATAATAGATATAAAATGATATTTGCGCGACTCAAATACGTTTTGGGTTAGTAAAATCATAGCTCAGAAAATAATTATTTAAGGTCCATAGTAAAATAATTGATTTTGAGAACATTTTTACTAAGTTAAATAATAATATGGTGTATTCAAAAAAAAAAAAAAAAGGAAATAACTTTATTTTGATATGCACAACCAACTATCAATCAATAAATCTTTTAAATATGAGAGTCTAGCTATGCATCTAACAGCTGCCTAAGGAAGAAGATGGCAAACATAGCTGAGTAAACTAAGTTTGAAGAAGAACTAGATGAGAGAATGAGGTATAGAAACCTACAGAGATTGGGATTACATTTAATAGTATTAGGAAACTATCACCAATAATACTTATAATAGTTTGTTTCTTTTCTAAATTAATTAAATATTTCATTATAATTGTGAGTAGAAGAAACCTATAATGATGGAGTTACATACTTATTTTTAATCTTAATGGTATTAGAAAACTATCACGAATAGAAATTACTTGCAATATTTTGTTTCTTTTATAAATGAAATATTCTATGATGATTCCTAGTAGAATTAGAATTGATATTCGGTATTCCCCCTAATAAGTACACTTGTAATCATGGATGGGATTCAACTTTTCAATAGATAACTATTCTTCTTAACTTGAAGCTAGTTGTTTTTCTTTTACACTTCTTTTAACCAAAAAGAAGTCTCTAACCTAAATGCATTTATCAAGGGAAGTAACTCACCCTTTAAAAACCATCACACTGAAGAGACATTCACCTTAATGGGTTACGAAACAAGAAAAAAAAGAACCCATAAGACATTCACCCGTAACATTTTTTTAGTAATAAACTAAACATCAAACAAAATTTAAACTTGTAGTTACATTTTAATTGACACAACTCAAGCCGACCATATATTCCTAGGAGGAGTAAGCCGAGGCTAATGCAAGGGCTTTGGGGCTTATATAACATTCAAATTAAGAGGTTTTGTGATAACTGATAAGCGTAGTTTATAAATGATATTCACATGAATACATTAGCGAAAATGGTATATATGCATAAGCCATTAAGCCAAAATGGTACAAACTAACAGATACAAGAAAGAAATAATAAAGGACAAGAGTCAAGATTAAAAAAGAAAAAACGAAAAAAAATGAAAATATAAAAGGAAGGAGATACTTGGACAGAAAAAGAACACACCGCAAAGTCTGAATATTACATAAAAACATTAGGCATAATAGATGAAGGGAAAGGCTCAGATGATGAGCCAGTAAATATTTCTTTGCAAGATGATACCATAAAGCAAGCATTAGAAGAAAATAATGCAATTTCTTATTGTAGAGAAAGTTTAGGAATAAAGAGTATTGCCCCCAACAATGATAGATTTAAGTATGTGAAGTCTGTACGGTCTATGGGAAAATCAAATAGAGGTAATGGATCTCCTGGAAGTAATCAATTTGTCTCACACAACACTCAGAGTGGCACTGGAGGTTTCACGGGGAATGGTGCTAAGTTTTGTTCAATGGAAACAACGAACATCGTCCTGGAAAGTAAAATCCAAAAGTTGAAGGAAATGGTATAGATGCTTTAAGGAGAACTGAGAGAAGCTGCTATTATTGAGGTTAGTATGTACTCTGTGGTTGCTGAGCATGGAAGTTCCTTAAAGGTCCAAATTGTAACTGGGTCAGAGAAATGGAGGTCTACAACACCTTATTTTTTAGACCCAATGTGTATTAGGGACTCAAAACTTTTTATCATATAGAGAATTCCTGATACTCATACCACCTAGCAACCTTTGAGGCCATTAGAATTGAACAGCTTGTCAATCTTGAGGCTACTAGGAAGAAGTTTTCCTCACAGTGATTTGATTTTCTCATTTCTAAGGTCAGATTGACATTGTGTGACATTGTGCAGCTGTGTTGCAGGGAAAGGCAGCCATATTGTGAGAAGAAGCATATGCAGTTTGGGAGTATTACAGATCAAAGCAAAGCATGTACCAATACTAGTTATAGTCACAGTCAAACATAAGACATTTATCAGTCACAAATAACACATAAATCACAGGTTTTCTTAAAATAAATTGTGCTAGTAAACAATTGAACCAGAATACTAGAATAGCATCTTGATTTTAACCCCACCATATTTATACCTTGCAGTATGAAGTGTAAAAACAAAGGCCCCCCTTCATTATTTCAACATACTCAAAATCAAAACCCCCAGTTTTATTTAAAAACATGAATTTGACCCTCCCAAAGAATCATATTATTGCAGAGAAGTAGAGAGGATAGAGATTACCTCAGAGAATGGAGAGAATCTGTTGCTACGAGGAGGACAAAAGAGAGAAACACTTAAGTTGCTGCGCAGAAGATCCAACACTGTTCACTCCGAAGTCGTGCCGTGTCTGCCGTTGCGGTCGCTGCCGGTGTGCTGCGGGGCCGAGATCGTTGCCGTCGCTGCCGGAGCTACGGCTGTCCAGTGAGCAGAGTGAGCCGAGATCGTTGAATCGGGGTGAGGTACTCAGTCAGGCTAGCAGGATTGTAAGGGCAAATGAGACAAATTTGCAATAGGCCAAGATTATTAAACTTCAAATATCAAAAGCATCACCTACGGTTCCAAGATTCGCCGGGGAAGACACTGCCGCCGCCGTCACCTCCGCTACTGCCGTAGCTCCGTTCGTCGCTCAAGGAGAAACAACCCACGCTACGCTGGAGAGAGAGGTACAGAGAGACGAGAGGGTGAGGAGGTCGGCGGCTGCTACGCCTCGGTCGGAGGAGAAGACCACGCCGGAAAACCAGAGGATGCCGCAAGAAGTTCGTCCCGTCGCTGCCGCTCTGCCTAGCAACCGCCGTCGCCTATAAGGAAGAGAGACGGGAGTCCAAGCCGGTGGTTATAACAGAATAACAGATTTATTTTGTCTTGAAATGATTTGGGATTAGGTAATGATATTTGCGCGACTCAAATACTTTTTTGGGTTAGTAAAATCATAGCTCAGAAAATAATTACCTAAGGCCCATAGTAAAATAATTGATTTTGAGAACATTTTTACTAAGTTAAATAATAATATGGAAATAACTTTATTTTGAAACTATTTATATTTTTTTTGAAAATAAACTCTATATATATATATTATATATACAGTGGCTGGACAAATTTTCCCGCCCAAATATAAGGGCATTTTAGTAATATCCAACACTAGTCATACCTCCTTACTGTCTATGGGATGGTAGGAAAAACATACAGTTAAGTAATTAAATAAATATACCAGTACACTCATATTGAGAAACACACTATATATGTGTCGCACCGTAGAAGATCATTCACTTGTAAAAAGTACCAACTACANCAGATATGTGTTTAGTATTTCTCACACAATTTCAGATAGCGCACTCAAACATTTTAGTCTTGCTCAAGTACACACACACATTGTACATATGATACCCCTTCTTAATCTCTTCTTTCTTCTGATCTCTGACCTGATGAAGTAGAAGGGTTTCAATAATGAAATCTTCCCAATCAATATCAAAATGCATTTTCCTCTTTCTTTTCTTCCCATGTTACCCAATATCTAAAACAGAAAGATGGATCATTTTTATCATGCTGAAGGATGCATAGTCCTCTGATCTGAATCCCCGCAGCTTAGCAGCACATATCTTCTCTCTTCGCCTTTCATATGCCAAGCAACGAACCTCTATCGAATGAAGGAGGTGTAGCTTTTAACCAACCCTATATCTTTCTCCAATATTTGCTTCAGAAAAAAGCTTTCTGCTTAGTTCTGATTCACCCTTCCACCAGTCGGTAAAACTAAGTATGTCTGTCACATTTTCTCCCTTTCCCTGTTCCACTGTATCCACTCTCAGTAGTTTCCTTGGCTATAGACACCTCATTCTTCAATACTGAACCTGAGATAGCTGTAATATTTCTGGAGCTGAGCTTCGTTAGTTGTACAGCTTTCCCTCTATCACCACAATTCTTCTCAGAAATTATCTAATAACAGTCCCCTAATTCCTAAGAAAAATAATTTAAGAATAAAAGAGTTTGAATAGCTATATAAGGCAATGAATCAACAACAAAAAAATGATAAGGCAAGCAACTTCACGCTAGAAGATATTTGGATTCTGGGGTTCTATTCTTCTCCATGCATTCAACAAAAAACAACAAAGTTTAATGCAAGTAGTGAAAGAAGAAACTGATAAAAATGAAGGTCACACCCCTTCATACCTAATCACCCTAATCAGAAGATATTTGGATTCTGGGGTTCTATTCTTCTCCATGCATTCAACAAAAAACAACAAAGTTTAATGCAAGTAGTGAAAGAAGAAACTGATAAAAATGAAGGTCACACCCCTTCATACCTAATCACCCTAATCAGAAGATATTTGGATTCTGGGGTTCTATTCTTCTCCATGCATTCAACAAAAAACAACAAAGTTTAATGCAAGTAGTGAAAGAAGAAACTGATAAAAATGAAGGTCACACCCCTTCATACCTAATCACCCTAATCAGAAGATATTTGGATTCTGGGGTTCTATTCTTCTCCATGCATTCAACAAAAAACAACAAAGTTTAATGCAAGTAGTGAAAGAAGAAACTGATAAAAATGAAGGTCACACCCCTTCATACCTAATCACCCTAATCAGAAGATATTTGGATTCTGGGGTTCTATTCTTCTCCATGCATTCAACAAAAAACAACAAAGTTTAATGCAAGTAGTGAAAGAAGAAACTGATAAAAATGAAGGTCACACCCCTTCATACCTAATCACCCTAATCAGAAGATATTTGGATTCTGGGGTTCTATTCTTCTCCATGCATTCAACAAAAAACAACAAAGTTTAATGCAAGTAGTGAAAGAAGAAACTGATAAAAATGAAGGTCACACCCCTTCATACCTAATCACCCTAATCAGTGGATGATGATGGTAGGCAAGAAAAGCCTAAGGCCACCACATCATCCACTTCTTTATTTCTCTTTTGAAGGAGGCCCTTCAGTTCATTCCACGTATCCTTTTGCTGCTGAAGATAGCCTTCTTGTATTTTGAGGAGCTGCTTAAGTTTTTCGATTTCTGTCAGCTGGCTAATCACAAGAGCATCCACATCTGCTTTATGGGCCACAAGCACATTCGCCAGTCCTTCGTGGTGCTCTCGCTTCTCCTGAAGATACTTCACCTCCTTAAGGAGTTCTTCCTTCACCTTGTGCAGCTCTTTGTTCTCCGCTATGACTTTTTGGTGATCTGACCAAAAACTCAACATGATGACCTGCAAATAGTTTCACAAACATAGCTTAAGTATTAAGGTTAACACACTCTACCCAAAGTAACATTAAGTTCAAATAGGTAATAGATCTCTCAAGATATGTAGTATATGTACGGAGGAATACAATTTCATATTTACTCATAAACACTTCCATAAATAGTATAGATATGGGATTTGAAATGATTTGGGATTAGGTAATAATAGATATAAAATGATATTTGCGCGACTCAAATACGTTTTGGGTTAGTAAAATCATAGCTCAGAAAATAATTATTTAAGGTCCATAGTAAAATAATTGATTTTGAGAACATTTTTACTAAGTTAAATAATAATATGGTGTATTCAAAAAAAAAAAAAAAAGGAAATAACTTTATTTTGATATGCACAACCAACTATCAATCAATAAATCTTTTAAATATGAGAGTCTAGCTATGCATCTAACAGCTGCCTAAGGAAGAAGATGGCAAACATAGCTGAGTAAACTAAGTTTGAAGAAGAACTAGATGAGAGAATGAGGTATAGAAACCTACAGAGATTGGGATTACATTTAATAGTATTAGGAAACTATCACCAATAATACTTATAATAGTTTGTTTCTTTTCTAAATTAATTAAATATTTCATTATAATTGTGAGTAGAAGAAACCTATAATGATGGAGTTACATACTTATTTTTAATCTTAATGGTATTAGAAAACTATCACGAATAGAAATTACTTGCAATATTTTGTTTCTTTTATAAATGAAATATTCTATGATGATTCCTAGTAGAATTAGAATTGATATTCGGTATTCCCCCTAATAAGTACACTTGTAATCATGGATGGGATTCAACTTTTCAATAGATAACTATTCTTCTTAACTTGAAGCTAGTTGTTTTTCTTTTACACTTCTTTTAACCAAAAAGAAGTCTCTAACCTAAATGCATTTATCAAGGGAAGTAACTCACCCTTTAAAAACCATCACACTGAAGAGACATTCACCTTAATGGGTTACGAAACAAGAAAAAAAAGAACCCATAAGACATTCACCCGTAACATTTTTTTAGTAATAAACTAAACATCAAACAAAATTTAAACTTGTAGTTACATTTTAATTGACACAACTCAAGCCGACCATATATTCCTAGGAGGAGTAAGCCGAGGCTAATGCAAGGGCTTTGGGGCTTATATAACATTCAAATTAAGAGGTTTTGTGATAACTGATAAGCGTAGTTTATAAATGATATTCACATGAATACATTAGCGAAAATGGTATATATGCATAAGCCATTAAGCCAAAATGGTACAAACTAACAGATACAAGAAAGAAATAATAAAGGACAAGAGTCAAGATTAAAAAAGAAAAAACGAAAAAAAATGAAAATATAAAAGGAAGGAGATACTTGGACAGAAAAAGAACACACCGCAAAGTCTGAATATTACATAAAAACATTAGGCATAATAGATGAAGGGAAAGGCTCAGATGATGAGCCAGTAAATATTTCTTTGCAAGATGATACCATAAAGCAAGCATTAGAAGAAAATAATGCAATTTCTTATTGTAGAGAAAGTTTAGGAATAAAGAGTATTGCCCCCAACAATGATAGATTTAAGTATGTGAAGTCTGTACGGTCTATGGGAAAATCAAATAGAGGTAATGGATCTCCTGGAAGTAATCAATTTGTCTCACACAACACTCAGAGTGGCACTGGAGGTTTCACGGGGAATGGTGCTAAGTTTTGTTCAATGGAAACAACGAACATCGTCCTGGAAAGTAAAATCCAAAAGTTGAAGGAAATGGTATAGATGCTTTAAGGAGAACTGAGAGAAGCTGCTATTATTGAGGTTAGTATGTACTCTGTGGTTGCTGAGCATGGAAGTTCCTTAAAGGTCCAAATTGTAACTGGGTCAGAGAAATGGAGGTCTACAACACCTTATTTTTTAGACCCAATGTGTATTAGGGACTCAAAACTTTTTATCATATAGAGAATTCCTGATACTCATACCACCTAGCAACCTTTGAGGCCATTAGAATTGAACAGCTTGTCAATCTTGAGGCTACTAGGAAGAAGTTTTCCTCACAGTGATTTGATTTTCTCATTTCTAAGGTCAGATTGACATTGTGTGACATTGTGCAGCTGTGTTGCAGGGAAAGGCAGCCATATTGTGAGAAGAAGCATATGCAGTTTGGGAGTATTACAGATCAAAGCAAAGCATGTACCAATACTAGTTATAGTCACAGTCAAACATAAGACATTTATCAGTCACAAATAACACATAAATCACAGGTTTTCTTAAAATAAATTGTGCTAGTAAACAATTGAACCAGAATACTAGAATAGCATCTTGATTTTAACCCCACCATATTTATACCTTGCAGTATGAAGTGTAAAAACAAAGGCCCCCCTTCATTATTTCAACATACTCAAAATCAAAACCCCCAGTTTTATTTAAAAACATGAATTTGACCCTCCCAAAGAATCATATTATTGCAGAGAAGTAGAGAGGATAGAGATTACCTCAGAGAATGGAGAGAATCTGTTGCTACGAGGAGGACAAAAGAGAGAAACACTTAAGTTGCTGCGCAGAAGATCCAACACTGTTCACTCCGAAGTCGTGCCGTGTCTGCCGTTGCGGTCGCTGCCGGTGTGCTGCGGGGCCGAGATCGTTGCCGTCGCTGCCGGAGCTACGGCTGTCCAGTGAGCAGAGTGAGCCGAGATCGTTGAATCGGGGTGAGGTACTCAGTCAGGCTAGCAGGATTGTAAGGGCAAATGAGACAAATTTGCAATAGGCCAAGATTATTAAACTTCAAATATCAAAAGCATCACCTACGGTTCCAAGATTCGCCGGGGAAGACACTGCCGCCGCCGTCACCTCCGCTACTGCCGTAGCTCCGTTCGTCGCTCAAGGAGAAACAACCCACGCTACGCTGGAGAGAGAGGTACAGAGAGACGAGAGGGTGAGGAGGTCGGCGGCTGCTACGCCTCGGTCGGAGGAGAAGACCACGCCGGAAAACCAGAGGATGCCGCAAGAAGTTCGTCCCGTCGCTGCCGCTCTGCCTAGCAACCGCCGTCGCCTATAAGGAAGAGAGACGGGAGTCCAAGCCGGTGGTTATAACAGAATAACAGATTTATTTTGTCTTGAAATGATTTGGGATTAGGTAATGATATTTGCGCGACTCAAATACTTTTTTGGGTTAGTAAAATCATAGCTCAGAAAATAATTACCTAAGGCCCATAGTAAAATAATTGATTTTGAGAACATTTTTACTAAGTTAAATAATAATATGGAAATAACTTTATTTTGAAACTATTTATATTTTTTTTGAAAATAAACTCTATATATATATATTATATATACAGTGGCTGGACAAATTTTCCCGCCCAAATATAAGGGCATTTTAGTAATATCCAACACTAGTCATACCTCCTTACTGTCTATGGGATGGTAGGAAAAACATACAGTTAAGTAATTAAATAAATATACCAGTACACTCATATTGAGAAACACACTATATATGTGTCGCACCGTAGAAGATCATTCACTTGTAAAAAGTACCAACTACAATGTCTGATTGATGGGCTGTGTTTCATTTGTTAAGTGGCCGCATGGCTGAGTCTGTAGTCCTTCTGTGCACTTGGGGCAGATTTAATGTGCACACGGGTCACATAAACTGTGCACCAGGGGTAGATAACCTGTGCACCGTGGGAATTCACTATTTCTAATAGGGCCAAATGCATTCCTCATGATGAAATTGCTGTCTTGGTTTGATACTGTGCCCACAGGGTGGTTTCCGTGTGCAACCACGAACTAATTACAGTATTAGATTACAGGTTTGTGCGTGTATAAGAATGACCTTAAAACTTGATTAATAAAATTTAGCATCTCTGAAGATATTAGATATAGTTTATGGTCTTACCAATAGGAGTTGAACACAAGAATGCTCCAAATCCTTAAATCTGTCAAGTGAGAGACGCTCTAGCATAGAGTGAACATGCTGGGAATTAAATATATTAAATGAGCACTTCTTAAAGAGTAATTGCAGAAACTCAAAATGTGGACTGCTATCTCCAATTACTGTCAAAAGATTATCCTGCAAACAAGAGAGTTCCAATGGACAAAATTCTTATCAAACTCTGATGAATAACCCAACTAAAAGAATACTAATGGAAAATCAATTCAGTTGACAAAAGCATAGAGAAAATAAATAAATAATTACCAAACAAAGATGGATAAGCAACAAAAGTATCACAGCTTCACAGGGTTCAACTTATTAAAAACAAAATCACGGCATTCAAACAAGCTATTGTGGTGGAAACCTTAAATTCAGGAACTTTAATTCCCAATAGCAACCAGTTGCAAACAAATCGCATCTTTCCTCTAAAGAAATATGAAACATAATAACGCTAAACTTCAAGGACCATCACTATAACATTTGTGACTTGTGAATTGTGATAGTCACATTTGTAAGACTAAAATGAACCAGTAGTTAGCACATTAACACACCTTCAGGGATACCCTAAAGGTCAAACAACTAAGCAAAGAATTTCTAACAGATTATGAAAATACTGAAACCATAAAGGAATGTTCTATACTCTACAAAGAATTTCCACAACCTAGTTGAAATTGGAAAAAAACAAAACAAAACAAAACAAAAAAAACAAAAAAAACAAAAAACAAAAAAAAAAACAAAAAAAAAACAAAAAAAAAAAAACAAAAAAACAAACAAATGGTCACAGTTCGTTAAAGCAAATGAACCAAAGTAAAAAACAAAAATTGAAAAAACAAAAATCTTTTAAAAAAAACAAAAACAAAAACAAAAACAAAAAAAACCCACCCTTATCAACTGAGCATTTCTTCCAGCCACTTGAGTTAACACCTTTTCCAGTGCATTAAATATTCCCTTATCTTTCACTTTGTCCAGCTTATGAAAGCACTCTTCTGCTTTAGCAGGCTCTATGAACAATGCTGACATTTTCACAATTGATATCTTAATTTTCATTTCAATGTCCTCCAGTCACTGGTCCTGAAAAATAAAGAATATACATCTGTTGAAAATAAATAATGACACACCCCTAGGATAAGACAAATTTATGCAGCAAAAAGTCCTTCTTGACAACCAAGTACTTGTGACTAGTTAATTTGCAGGGAATCTAATAGTTATTGCTCTAGTTTTATTTTTCTTTTCTTTTTTTTTTTGTCATCCACCTTTTCCCCTACATTTTGGAGTCAATACTAAGAAGAAAAGCATAGCAGTAGGATGGCTAAGCCAATCATACTTGTTAAGTGTTGGAGGTTTAGGAAGATCAGTGCGTATTTTCATATATCAGCTGTACAAGGATGAAGCCTATTTATATACAGACTAATTGAGCTACTAGCCACACACTGAAATGGAGAAATACAAGGCAAAGAGAGAAAAACTCTAACAAAACTCTAACTTCCCTTATTCTTCTAACACTCCCCCTCAAGTTGGAGCATAGATGTCAATTATGCCCAGCTTGTTACAAATATACTCAACCCGGGCCCTGCCGAGACCTTTTGTAAACAAGTCTGCCAACTGATCACCGGTTCGGACATGAACAGTAGAGAGTAGTCCTTGCTGAATCTTGTCTCTTACAAAGTGACAATCTACCTCAATATGTTTAGTGAGCTCATGAAATACTGGATTATTCAAAATGTGTATAGCGGCTTTATTGTCACACCACAGCGGAACTGGTTTATTCACCTCTACCCCAATCTCTCCAAGAATATTACACAACCACGTCACCTCACAGGCTACATGGGCCATCGCTCTATACTCGGACTCTGCACTCGAGCGAGACACAACACTCTGCTTCTTACTCTTCCAAGAACCAGATTGCCACCGAAAAACGCACAATACCCTGTTGTCGACCTCCTGTCACTCGGTGACCCTGCCCAATCAGCATCAGAGAAAGCCTCAACACCCATATTCCCATGACTAGCACACAAAATTCCTTTCCCGGGAGCACCCTTTAGATATTTTACGACTCGAACTGCAGCTTCCCAGTGAGACTTTGTAGGAGATGCCATGAACTGACTCACCACACTCACCGGAAAAGCAATATCCGGGCGAGTGATAGTAAGATAATTTAATTTGCCCACAAGTCTTCTATACCGCTCTGGATCTTCAAGAGACTCCCCCTCACCAACATTGAGTGGTGTAAACCGCACGGCCGCACGTAAGGACGCGGCCACACCTGAACATGACCCTATATATATATATATATATATATATATATATAGGTGAACAATCATATAGGAACCCATCTTTAAGTAAGAACCTAAGAACTAATCTGAACCCTTTATTTTATTCAATCAACGGTGCATGTTTAATTATTTTTTAATTGGTTTTTTCAGTTGCTTTGGTTTTATTTTGTTGAGCAAGGTTATTTTAGGAACTTCATATGGTGCACGTGCGTGGAAATTGAGAAATTCTCTTTGTTTCTTCGCAATATGGATTTGGTTGGATTTGTTCACAATAAGTTGGACTCTTTCGTAGGCGCCATTTTCCTCATGGTAGTTTGCCGTTCGCTTCTCCCTCGTCGATGCTCGGTTTGCACACTCTCGTGTCTGCTTCAATTCTCCATTAACAACAGAATTAGAGACTTTCTTCGCATAGAGCTTGAGTTTGCGTTTCGCTTGGCTAGGAATTTGTTGAATTCGATTCTCAATTTCTGGTCAGGAGTGAGCGCCGTTGTGGTTGGCAGCACGACGTTGTTTTGGTCGGCATCACCTTTCGTAGGAGACGACGAGGTAGTATAAGAGAAGTTGTTGGCGATGAGAACAATGGAGGGGGAGATCCGTTTGAGGCGCTTCGCTGCTAGTTACTTGAAAATATCCAAAATGGTTTTAATCAACAATTTGCTTACTTGGCCAAGAAACGACATGCTTCCTATTTGATTACTACTGCTCCAGTTCTTGGCAGCGAAACCCAAAATGTACTGTTTTAAGTTGAAACCAAGGTAGAAAGGCTTATGAGCAAAGTACTATTCAGTTAGAGATGTTAAAACCAGATATCAAGCTTGAAAGAAACAAAATGTGTGCATGCGATCTGAGTTCACCATCATCCATAAGTACGATAACCATGTACATATTTTTTTTTGGTTATACTGGAGATCAATGTTCTCTGTTTTGATGGCTTACTTTCATGGCTCCACTGCATACCCTCTTCAGCATTCTAAGATTAACAATGAATTATTTAAGAAATTTTAGTTTCAATTGTTTTGAGCTAAGTAAAAAAAAATTGTGAAAGCAAAATGAAGATGTAGAAAAATTCTGGTCACTGATTGCTAGAGAGGTGCATTGGTTTGATAGTTTCAAGAGCAATGTTACTTATAAGTGGATGATGACACAAACCAGAAACTTGTAGGGAAGACAATACTGTGGTCTGAACATTTTCTTTTACTTCCCATAAAGAATTGAATAAAGTGGCATGTTTTGTTACAAACCTGATCTCGAAAATACAAGGAAATAATGGAAATTACAACTGAGAAATATCCACGAAGGATAAAAAGAACAAGAAATAAACCTACACAAAGTTAAACACTCCTGAACTACGGTTGAGGATGAAATCCGGACGAACTCGGGTGGTTGGAAGCACGAGTCGTGTTGCCACTCTCCTTAAAACCTTATTTACCGCCTCTCGGGGTGCTGGAGTGTTGCGGTCTAGGTTTCCCAGGATAAAACGTACTACGATCCAATCGTTTGAGCCCACAAACTTGGATCCGGCGAACTAGGAACGTGGGTTCAACGCAGGTGGCTAGAAGGAAATGTGAGTAGAGTTTTGAGGAGAAAACAGTGTATTGCTGTGTGTTCTTGGTGTGTTCCAAACCTGCTGCTCACAACGAATATATAGTAGAGGAGAGTGGATCATAACATTAATCATAGCATTGATAATCCATTTCGTAACCTCCTCCCACTTAGCAGAAATTTAATTCTGCCATTAACCAACACTTACACCCACTACCAAGTCCCATTATTCACGAAATAACTCTGAAAATAATAATTGGAATTAATCAAATTAATTCCGTAATATCAAGAGTTATTTCTGAACGGACACAGTAGGTGAAACGTCGCGTTCGAGAGGTTACCGGAGTCGTAGTGCGAGACATGGTCCAAACTACGAACCATCGAGACATCGCTCGAGACATACCCGTGCCGCGAGACGTCGAGAAGTGCAAGCTTCGAGACATCGTGCCGGCAGCGAGACATCGCACGCGAACGACCTTCGAGAGATCGACTCCGCTGAGCTTCGAGACATCGAACTACCTCTCGATCGATAGGTCAGTTCACCTTGATGTCTCGAACTTATGTGGACTGAGATGGAAAACTTGTTTGGAATTTTTGCATAACTTAAGCCCGCAAGGCCAGCCACTTTTCCGGACGACATTCGTGCCCGCAGGTGCCGGCGCACATGAGTTCAAGCTTTTCTGAACTCATTTTGGGATTTGATTTGCACCCCCCCTGCGCGCGAGAGAGAACCTCTATGCCATACAAGTCAATTAGCCTTAAAAAGGCTCTTGTATTTATAGTGGGGCAAATCTTCATTCCCAACTAATGTGGGACAAAGCTACTATGCTTTTCCTCACTTAAAATTCCATCTCCAATGGGTTTACTTTGAGAACCAATTTATCATTCACCCATTATCCATTTTGAGCGTACAATATATGGATCTCTTCGTCTCACTACGAAGAACCCGAATCCACTTTGACCCGACCCAATCAGATGTGGACCCTACATATATTTATACCACAAAATGGCCACTTAAAATGGCATTTTAGTGTTATTTTTCCAACAATCCCCCACATGAATGAAAAATTGATTTTCAAGGGAATTTTGAAATCGGAAACAACTGCGTTTAACGGTTGATTCCTGCATAGCAAAGGTAGGTGTAACCCTTTGAACCTTGCCTCGTGAGATCTATATACTCTACTGGCTGTACGGTAGAACGCGATGTCTTTGAACCGACTGCCGTTTGTGTAGACATTGACAAATCTCACACAGGAACCATCCAACCACGTCCTGTTCTCATGACTGTGCCCATTTTGGTCGTGGGACACCTGCCTGGTTCTGCAAGAGTTTCTAAAGAATTGAGCCCGTTTCAATTCTCCTTTGAAGCGACCCACACTTCTCTCTCATATAGGTGATTCTTTCTCGAGTTTCCTGCAACTCAACCCATGTTAATTGACTTTGCGCACTTAGCACATGTCAATTCAACAATCGAATCATTAAAGCACTAATGTGCTAGTGTAACACCCCAATTTTCACATCTTGGATTTATTACGAAATCCCTAATAATACATTGCGGAAGCTTACATCTTATCAGCAGAAAACTAGGTGTTACCGCCACGCTTAGGTATCACTCCTATACCCAAACGTTAAGGCTAAACTTACAACCTCAAACAACCACATCAACATTCAAAAGTGTACATATGGAACTAATCCTTCCAGAGTGTCTATTCTCGGATGGAGTAGTCTTCAACCTCGACTCCCGTCCTATTCAGAGCTCATCGGCCACAAGGGCCCACGCTAGACTGCATCTAATAAGAACACATTGAAGTGTAGTTAGCACGACGGCTAAGTAAGGGGAATCCATGGTCACTCGAAAGTAAACAAAGGTTTTCGAAAACAACCATCAATAATAAATATAGTAAGATAAACATTACCCAACAATCGTAGTCTACCTGCAAGCAATCTAACAACAAACAATTTCACGTTATGTCGGTAACTTCGGCACATAACACAACCATTAATTCACACGTGGGGTACACAACACCCACACTACTATTCAAGACACCCGACAGTTAGCTCTCACATAACCCAACCGTTAATTCACCCGTGGGGAACACATNTCGAGAAGTGCAAGCTTCGAGACATCGTGCCGGCAGCGAGACATCGCACGCGAACGACCTTCGAGAGATCGACTCCGCTGAGCTTCGAGACATCGAACTACCTCTCGATCGATAGGTCAGTTCACCTTGATGTCTCGAACTTATGTGGACTGAGATGGAAAACTTGTTTGGAATTTTTGCATAACTTAAGCCCGCAAGGCCAGCCACTTTTCCGGACGACATTCGTGCCCGCAGGTGCCGGCGCACATGAGTTCAAGCTTTTCTGAACTCATTTTGGGATTTGATTTGCACCCCCCCTGCGCGCGAGAGAGAACCTCTATGCCATACAAGTCAATTAGCCTTAAAAAGGCTCTTGTATTTATAGTGGGGCAAATCTTCATTCCCAACTAATGTGGGACAAAGCTACTATGCTTTTCCTCACTTAAAATTCCATCTCCAATGGGTTTACTTTGAGAACCAATTTATCATTCACCCATTATCCATTTTGAGCGTACAATATATGGATCTCTTCGTCTCACTACGAAGAACCCGAATCCACTTTGACCCGACCCAATCAGATGTGGACCCTACATATATTTATACCACAAAATGGCCACTTAAAATGGCATTTTAGTGTTATTTTTCCAACAATCCCCCACATGAATGAAAAATTGATTTTCAAGGGAATTTTGAAATCGGAAACAACTGCGTTTAACGGTTGATTCCTGCATAGCAAAGGTAGGTGTAACCCTTTGAACCTTGCCTCGTGAGATCTATATACTCTACTGGCTGTACGGTAGAACGCGATGTCTTTGAACCGACTGCCGTTTGTGTAGACATTGACAAATCTCACACAGGAACCATCCAACCACGTCCTGTTCTCATGACTGTGCCCATTTTGGTCGTGGGACACCTGCCTGGTTCTGCAAGAGTTTCTAAAGAATTGAGCCCGTTTCAATTCTCCTTTGAAGCGACCCACACTTCTCTCTCATATAGGTGATTCTTTCTCGAGTTTCCTGCAACTCAACCCATGTTAATTGACTTTGCGCACTTAGCACATGTCAATTCAACAATCGAATCATTAAAGCACTAATGTGCTAGTGTAACACCCCAATTTTCACATCTTGGATTTATTACGAAATCCCTAATAATACATTGCGGAAGCTTACATCTTATCAGCAGAAAACTAGGTGTTACCGCCACGCTTAGGTATCACTCCTATACCCAAACGTTAAGGCTAAACTTACAACCTCAAACAACCACATCAACATTCAAAAGTGTACATATGGAACTAATCCTTCCAGAGTGTCTATTCTCGGATGGAGTAGTCTTCAACCTCGACTCCCGTCCTATTCAGAGCTCATCGGCCACAAGGGCCCACGCTAGACTGCATCTAATAAGAACACATTGAAGTGTAGTTAGCACGACGGCTAAGTAAGGGGAATCCATGGTCACTCGAAAGTAAACAAAGGTTTTCGAAAACAACCATCAATAATAAATATAGTAAGATAAACATTACCCAACAATCGTAGTCTACCTGCAAGCAATCTAACAACAAACAATTTCACGTTATGTCGGTAACTTCGGCACATAACACAACCATTAATTCACACGTGGGGTACACAACACCCACACTACTATTCAAGACACCCGACAGTTAGCTCTCACATAACCCAACCGTTAATTCACCCGTGGGCAGTTAGCTCTCACATAACCCAACCGTTAATTCACCCGTGGGGAACACATCACCCACCTTTAATACCGTTAATTCACCCGTGGGGAACACATCACCCACCTTTAATCCGTACCTGGGGAACACATCACCCATCTTTAAGTAACACGTGGGGAACACATCACCCACCTTTGACTCGTACATGGGGAACACATCACCCATCTTTAATTATCACGTGGGGAACACATCACCCATCTTCGATTCGTACATGGGGAACACATCACCCATCTTTAATTAACACGTGGGGAACACATCACCCATCTTTGA
>NC_044928.1:21621838-21646704 GCF_003576645.1 Ipomoea triloba
CGTGGGGAACACATCACCCACCTTTAATTCGTACCTGGGGAACACATCACCCATCTTTAAGTAACACGTGGGGAACACATCACCCACCTTTGACTCGTACATGGGGAACACATCACCCATCTTTAATTATCACGTGGGGAACACATCACCCATCTTCGATTCGTACATGGGGAACACATCACCCATCTTTAATTAACACGTGGGGAACACATCACCCATCTTTGATTCGTACATGGGGAACACATCACCCATCTTTAATTAACACGTGGGGAACACATCACCCATCTTTGATTCGTACATGGGGAACACATCACCCATCTTTAATTAACACGTGGGGAACACATCACCCATCTTTGAGTCACACGACTCCATAGCCAAAACTCACTCAAGTATATCCTCCCAACCCGCATACTTAGGTTAGTATTAGTCACATCACAGAAAATCCAAGCATAGGAGTCATAATAATTTCCAAAGCACAAATATTTCCCAAATTCGTAAAATATACAAATATAATATTTTGCCTTCAAAACATTCACCCGGATGCCCGTAGGCTTTCAAAACGTCACAACACTCAAGGTTAAAAACATCGGGGAAAAACCGGGTCAAGAACAAGTCGAAAACGAGTTCGCGTCGCGCGGACTCGCGACTGGCCGCACCAGCGGACGCACGGCGGACGCACGTCCGGACCGCGTCCGCTGATTCGGCGGGCTGTGCCGAAGGCTGGGTGCCTACGGACGCGCAGCGGACGCGCGCGTCCGCGAGGCGTCCAGCCTCGCTGTCGGAGGTTTCTGCTGGCGACACTCGAAAGATCGGGCCGGTAAAAATAGTTCCCGAACTCTTTTTCACTTGAAATTTTTATGGTAGAACCCTAACTCATAGTACTTGATGTCCATAAAAAGTTTTGGTCATATAGGTCCACGAATTAACACAGAAAATTACCTTTTTGCCCTTGGTCCGAAATATTCTTCTCACTGGACCAGTTTTGGAAAAATGAGCAAAAACCATACTTACACTACTCCGATCATTATGAAATTTTATATGTAGGTTCTAAACGTGTTGATCTACATGTCTACAAAATTTGGAGTCAAAATGCCTTACCAATTTTTCCCAATAATTTTCGAAAGTCACTGCTGGAAACTAGTTTGGTTTTTACTCAATAATTTCACAAGTATAAATTTATATGGGCATGAATACAACCTATACATGCATAAAATAGCTGTAACATGTATATTAGAATTTACCAAAAATCAAAGTAAGGATTTTGAAGCCAATTTATAGATCCATAACATAACACATAATTATCACGTAAAAATTCCTAACCGTATAATTTCCTAGCAATTGTTTATATTCAAGTGATTGAGCCAACTTAAGGGATTCCTTACCTTTGTAGAAGACTTTTAAAACTTAAAAGTTGATGATGCCTTCCTTGGAGTTCTTCACCCAAAAATCCTAGACTTGGTCACTTGAGTGGAGAAAATGAGTGGAAGTTCTAGGTCACAAGTGAAAGACTTGAACAATTTTCTTCTTCTTCTACCTTAGTGTGTTTTCGAAAATGGGATGAAGAGAGGAGAGAGATGATCATAAATGTTTGGCTTGGAATGGAAGTCACAAGTACTAATGCACCATACCCCTTATGTCACAACATTAAATGGCTCAATCTAGACTAAGATTTGGGTTTTGCCACTTGTCATCACCTCATGAATCCCTTATGAAGATATTAATCTAATTGGCCAGTTTATGCTTAAATCAGATGAATGTTCGGAGGATTATAACTTAATTCGGGAAAATTCTAATACCAAAATTATCGTAAAAATATTCCCTTCGCAAATCACCAATTTTGGGAATTTTCCGGTAATCCGCCAAATTTAGGTTCAGAGTCCGTAACAATTTATCCCTTACAGTCCAATTAGAATTTCTCTTGAGCTAATAAAAAATTCAGGCTTAATCGTATGATACTTAATAATCCCAATTCTAGGAAATTCGAATTGAATCTACGTCCTTAAAATTTTCTCGGTTCGTGACCGGTACGTAGTTCGCAGCTTATCGATAACTAATCCTAAAAAATTATTTCGAGCACCGAACAGTCTTCTCTTAAACGTCATAGCTTAAAAATTTTACATCAATATTCTCGAACCTTAACTTTGTTGAAAAAACCGAGGGGTTACAGCTAGCCTCGATCGGGAGTCACTATTTTAACGAGGAGTGGTAGGGAGTCCGGGACCCCCACAGTGACACGCTATTCCATAATTTAATTGTCCCATTGAACCTAGGTGCCAGCTAGGTTGGGTATCCACTATGGAAGTTTTAGCTCAAGGGCTTTAGACCCATTCCTCGTGCCAACCTCTCGACAACTTCTTTGCTCAACCCTTTGGTTAGCGGATCCGCTATATTGTCTATTGACCTCACGAAGTCAATCGAGACAACACCAGTTGCGAGGAGTTGTTTAATGGTGTTATGTCTACGACGCATATGTCTAGACTTACCATTATACATATGACTCTTTACTCTCCCAATTGTTGCTTGACTATCACAATGCACACAAATTGGAGGTACAGGTCTTTCCCAACTAGGAATATCTTCCAAAAAATGGCGTAGCCATTCAACCTCTTCACAGCATTTGTCCAAGGCAATCATTTCAGATTCCATTGTGGATCTAGCTATTACTATTTGCTTGGAAGATTTCCACGCAACGGCTGCACCGGCTAGTGTAAACACATAGCCACTCGTGGATTTAGAATCCTTAATGTCATATATCCAACTCGCATCGCTATACCCCTCGAGTACAGCAGGATATCTTACATAGTGTAGTCCGAGATCACGAGTATACCTCAAGTATCTCATGACTCTCACTATTGCCTTCCAGTGCATTTCACCGGGGTTGCTAGTATACCTACTAAGTTTACTAACCGCGAAGGCAATATCCGGCCTTGTACAACTCATAAGATACATCAAACTACCAATAACCCGAGCATATTCTACTTGAGAGATACACTGTCCGTGGTTTTTGGTCAATTGAAAGTTTGTATCAAATGGTGTTTTAGCCAATTGATTATCATCCTTGTTAAACTTTTCAAGGATTTTATCAACATAATGAGATTGGCTCAACACAAGACCATCAGGTCTTTTAATGATCTTAATCCCGAGGATTAAATCAGCCAAACCCATATCCTTCATGTCAAATCTTGCGTTTAACATGTTCTTGGTAGACTTGATCATTCGATCATTGCTACCAACGATGAGTATATCATCCACATATAAACAAAGAATGACATAGCCATCTACCGTTTCCTTAACGTAGATACATTTGTCACTTTCGTTTATTTTAAACCCATTAGTTAACATCGAGTGGTCAAACTTCTCGTGCCATTGCTTAAGCGCTTGTTTCAAACCATAGAGCGATTTAACTAATTTACACACTTTCTCTTCTTGGCCCGGAACCACAAACCCTTCGGGTTGGTCCATATAGATTTCCTCATCTAACTCGCCATTTAAGAAAGCTGTTTTTACATCCATTTGATGAACTTCCAAATTCCGCAATGCGGCTATGGCAAGAATCATCCTAATGGAGTTTATTCTCGTCACAGGAGAATACGTATCAAAGTAATCAAGGCCTTCTCGTTGCCTGTAACCTTAGATTACAAGTCTAGCCTTATACTTCTCGATGGAACCGTCTGGTTTCATTTTCCTTTTAAAGACCCACTTGGATCCTAAAGGTTTACAACCCGGAGGAAGATCAACAAGTTCCCAAGTGTGATTCTGTAGGATAGAATCCACTTCACTTTTGATCGCTTCCTTCCACATAGGACCTTCTCTAGAAGTCACGGCTTCTCGATACGTCCTAGGTTCGTTCTCTATCAAACAAGATATAAAATCCGGTTCGTTTTCTATCAAACAAGTTAGAGTATTCGAATCATACTCTAACAAGTAAGTTAGAAAGTCTGGACCAAATGATTTTTCAACTCTCGCCCGTTTACTACGTCTCGGCTCGAGCTCGGGTATTTCCTCAGAATGCCCGCCATCATCTATACTATATATAAAAACAATATCCTCCTCCCAAATTTTCCCGTCCAAAGTTAGGGGCATTTTAGTAAGACCATTAATTTTATTAATTATCCATATATATAATATATTCATAAAAATTAGCCATTCATATGTATTAATTATAATTGGTTATTATGATAATTAGTTATCTAAATCAACCATGTATTAATTATAATTGGTTATCTTCCATTCTTCCATTCATACGTATTAATAGTATATGGAGATTACATATATAATGTAATATATAATAATAATATAATAATATAATATAATATAATATAATTATTCATACATATTAATAGTATGCAGGTTACAAAATAATATAATAATATAATTTTATAATATTAAATGGTAATTTTGTACTAAGAACCAAATATAAGAAACCCGGTCATAAGCCATATTGAGAATAAAAATGTTAAGAATTAAAATAAATTACACTTTCCTTTAGAAATTAAAATTAATTATACTTTCCTTTTGAAAATTTATACAAATTTATAATACTCACATTTTCTACCTATAAATACAATGGATTAGTGACTTTGAAAATCACAATTCATACTAGCTAATCCATTGTTTCGCTGTGTTTCGATAGATATGCTTTTATAAATTTATTCTGTTGATGTATTAGTTTCGGATCCATTGGGGTGTGGAAGATCTTAAGCCGAGGTATGATTAATACGTTTTATTTTGTTGATGAAGGAATTATTTTAACTTTTTATTGTTGTTGATGAAAGTGCTCATGGGGATTTTTTACGAATTGATTTTAACATTAGGTATAATTTTATAGAGCTGCTTTATTTGTTGCACAATTTTTTTTGGTTGACTTTAATTCTTTTTTTCTTTAGCACTTACACAAGTATTCAATTGTCTCTGTTTTAATATCAAGTTACTACAAATCTTCTCCTTGACAATCATTCGCTGATAATGCATTTATAAGTATGAGTCATGCGGAACTTCTATGAATAGTTCCTAAATCCTGATCCCAGAACATTCTATATGATTGTGTTCAAGTTAATTAATATTCTCCCTTGATGCAGAACATGGGGGTTGGGGTTGAAAATTACCACGTAATAGAGCTTGTGGGGGACGGATCTTTTGGGGAGGTCTACAAAGGGAGACGAAAGTATACATGCATGCTAGATATTTTTTCCTTGCTACAGTGTTATTGTTAGTTCACACTTTAGTTGTAAATTGGTTGTAGGTTTTTCTCAAATGAGTGTTATTTTTTAGACTGTTGCAATGAAATTTATCCCTAAGCACGGCAAAAGTGAGAAGGATATTCACAACCTGAGGATGGTTTGAAGGCATACAGTAATGGTGTTGTTATTCATAGTTTAATGTATATACAAAATTTTTATTTTCTTCTTAAAGTATTTATTTGTTTTTTTTGAGATGTATTGAAAAGTATTTTTACAACATTGTGTTCATGAATTTGTGATTAGCTTCTATTTTCCCAATCCTCAACTTCAATTTTTCTAAGAAATATGATCTTTTTAAAAGTGCAATTTTTACTTTCCGCCTTTAATTATTGTGACATGATTACTTTTAGTCAATAATTGTACTTTAAAAAAAATGTCAAATGCATAACATCCTTGATTTTTATTTTTGTCACAATAATTCAACTATAAGAGTTTATAAGAGAATGAAAGAAATTACATGTTAGGACAAGAGACTTGAATGAAAAATATTACATGTCTTTTTTGTGCGCAATAATGTTATGATTAGGCAGTCTCTTCATTGTCCAAACTATATCCGGCTGGTTTGTAGCCTCAATTTAAAATTTATTCTTATTAAGATAATAATAATAATAATAATAATAATACTCCATAATAATAATAATAATCCAAAATTCTTAATATAATTTCTTAAAATAATAATCCAAAACTCTTTAATAAAAGTTCTTAATTAAATTTTCCTATTAAATTCGTTTATAACATTACTTATAAATATAAAATTAGAAAAAAATTAGCATAATTGATACTAGCTAATCAATTTCCTAATATAATTCCTCTAATATAATTTTTCTATCATATTTTAATTAATTTTTCCTAATATATCTTTCCTAAAAAACTTACTCCCTTTTCTATAATACTGATCCATATGTTAATCCGTTTATTATGATAATCTATATAGATAATAATTAACCATATAGTATTTACTATTTAAATAACCCGTGGTAATTACCAATCGTATTTAACATCTAAATTTATTATGGTAATTAAACATAGAGAATACCTTTCTACGACGATTTCATTTAGTTTTTACTTTAAATAATATCAATTATCTGTGTACTTCCTTTGACTACTTTTATAGTATATACTTCCTTTGATATATAATTGCATATCAATCTAAATATTCTTAACATATTATAGTAAATCTATTCCGTGCAACGCACGGGCGAAAATACTAGTTGTCCATAGTAACATCCACCTCTCGAAGTGGTGTACTTAGTCCGTCCATCTCTCGAAGTGACATAGTCGGTCTGTCAACCTCTCGAAGTGACATACTAGGTATGTTGACCTCTCGAAGTGACGTACTTGATCTGTCGACCTCTCGAAGTGACGTACTTGGTCTTTCATTAGACCTACAAGGAAATACATTTTCAAAGAAACATGCATTCCTTGATTCAACTATAGTGTTCTTATGTACGTCCGGATTTTGGGACACATATACTAAGAACCGATAAGCACTACTATTGTGTGCATATCCAATAAAGATACAATCCACCGTCTTTGGACCTATCTTTATTTTCTTTGGTGTTGGAACCAAAACTTTGGCAAGACACCCCCACACTTTGAGGTATTGGTAGGAAGGTTTCCTACCTTTCCATAGCTCATAAGGAGTCTTATTGAGCTTCCTGTGAGGTACCTTATTCAAAAGGTAATTACTTGTCAAAATCGCCTCACCCCACATGCTTTGAGGTAGACCCGAACTTATAAGCATCGCATTCATCATCTCTTTCAATGTATGATTCTTACGTTCGGCAACACCATTCGATTGAGGTGCATAAGGTGCAGTACGCTCGTGTATTATTCCAACACTCACACAGAAGTCACCGATAGGTACTTCGTACTCACCACCTCTATCGCTTCTAACCTTTTTAATCTTTCGATCAAGTTGGTTTTCCACTTCATTCTTATAAAGAACGAATTTTTCCTTTGCTTCGTCTTTGCTCTTTAGCAAATACACATAGCAAAATCGTGTGCAATCATCGATAAACGTGATAAAACATTTATTACCACCTCTCATTTGAATTGATCTAAAATCGCACAAATCGCTATGTACCAATTCTAGTGGCTCAGTTTCCCTTTCAATCGATTTGAAGGGAGCTTTCGTTAGTTTTGCCTCAACACAAATTTCGCACTTATTTGTATTAACTTGAAAATTAGGGATATGGTTCATGCTAATTAATCTACGCATAGAATTAAAATTAACATGACCTAGTCTACCATGCCACAAATTGGAAGACTCAAGCAAGTAAATCGAATTAACTTTACTTTTATTGATAATAGGCATTACATTGAGCTTAAAAAGCCCGTCAGTTACATAACCTTTACCAACAAACATCCC
The DNA here is from genome assembly GCF_003576645.1 of Ipomoea triloba. NCBI lineage: Eukaryota > Viridiplantae > Streptophyta > Magnoliopsida > Solanales > Convolvulaceae > Ipomoea > Ipomoea triloba. Next base: position 21,629,450 of record NC_044928.1, read on the forward strand.
TAATTTCGACAAAGTTACATAACCTTTACCAACAAACATCCCTAATTTCGACAAAACTACTTTGTCTTTACCAACAAACATCCCTAATTTCGACAAAACTACTTTGTCTTTACCAACAAACATCCCTAATTTCGACAAAACTACTTTGTCAGATTCGAAGACCATCTTGAATCCATGCTTGTTCAACAACGAGCCAGAAACAAGATTCTTCCTAAGGTCCGTGTTCAACAACGAGCCAGAAACAAGATTCTTCCTAAGGTCCGAAACATACAGTACATTGTTCAATGTCAGTTCCTTACCGGAAGTCATCTTCAAAATCACCTTGCCCACGCCCTCCACAGCGGACTGAGCATAATTTCCCGTCCAGACCTTCTCGCCCTCAACGGCCTCAAAGGAGCTGAACATCTCCCGGTTGTAGCATAAATGCCTCGTTGCACCGGTGTCGATGAACCACTCGCGCGGGTTAGAGCCCACCAGGTTCACCTCCGTGACCATAGCCGAAAGGCTAATCTCGGCCACCTTTTGGCTCACGTCGCCAACCACGTTGGCTTCAAAACCCTTGTTCTTTTTCTTTGGAGCCTTGCACTCCGTAGCTTTGTGGCCAATCTTGCCACAATTGTAGCATTTCCCTTGGAACTTGCCTTTGGAAACGCCACCTCTCGGACCCAGCTTCTGCTTGCCCTTCTTGGCCTTCTTGGAGCTCTGCCCGTGCTCCACTACGTTGGCCTTGGCACCTCCCACGAGAGGTCCCTTTCCATCACTGTTCCTGTTCCCCTCCTCGACTTGGAGTCGCTGGATCAAGTCCTCCAGGCTCATTTCCTTTCGCTTGTGCTTCAGGTAGTTCTTGAAGTCCTTCCATCCTGGAGGCAGCAAGTGGATCATAGACGCCACTTGGAAGGATTCACTAATCACCATGCCCTCGTCACGGATCTCATCGAAGAGCAACTGCAAGTCTTCGGCCTGACTGAGCACAGTCTTTGAATCCACCATTTTAAAGTCGAGGAACCGGCCAACCACAAATTTCTTTTGCCCGGCATCCTCACTTTAATACTTGTGGTCCAAAGCTGCCCACAGCGCCTTGGCTGTGTCAATTTTACGATAGACATCGTAGAAGGAATCAACCAACCCGTTCAGAATGTAGTTGCGGCAAAGGAAGTCAGAATCCTTCCAAAGCCCAACTGCCATTACAGAGTGAGGGTCTTGTTCCTTAACCACTGGAACCGTCTCGGTCAAGAACCTTGAAAGCCGAGAGTAGCGAGGTAAAACAGCATCTTTTGCTGCCACCTCTTAAAGTATGATCCCGAAAATTTGTCCGGCTTTTCAGCCGAACCACTTGGTACCGTAGGTACCCTCATCGTGGGGATATACCCCTCAGAGCCGACACCCCCTTGTGAACCTACATTCACTGGTGCTTGGGAATGTGTAACAGTGTTGTCGTTCCCACCATTGTTGTCACCAAAAACATTCGGATTAACACCCTCAGTGTTTTCCATTTCTTTCCAGAAATTCGAGAATCAGAAAGGGGAAGAAGCAGATAAGGTTTTAAGACTGTTACAAACCTGATCTCGAAAATACAAGGAAATAATGGAAATTACAACTGAGAAATATCCACGAAGGATAAAAAGAACAGGAAATAAACCTACACAAGGTTAAACACTCCTGAACTACGATTGAGGATGAAATCCGGATGAACTCGGGTGGTTGGAAGCACGAGTCGTGTTGCCACTCTCCTTAAAACCTTATTTACCGCCTCCCGGGGTGCTGGAGCGTTGCGGTCTAGGTTTCCCAGGATAAAACGTACTACGATCCAATCGTTTGAGCCCACAAACTTGGATCCGGCGAACTAGGAACGTGGGTTCAACGCAGGTGGCTAGAAGGAAATGTGAGCAGAGTTTTGAGGAGAAAACAGTGTATTGCTGTGTGTTCTTGGTGTGTTCCAAACCTGCTGCTCACAACGAATATATAGTAGAGGAGAGTGGATCATAGCATTAATCATGGCATTGATAATCCATTTCGTAACCTCCTCCCACTTAGCAGAAATTTAATTCTGCCATTAACCAACACTTACACCCACTACCAAGTCCCATTATTCACGAAATAACTCTGAAAATAATAATTGGAATTAATCAAATTAATTCCGTAATATCAAGAGTCATTTCTGAACGGACACAATAGGTGAAACGTCGCGTTCAAGAGGTTACCGGAGTCGCATTGCGAGACATGGTCCAAACTACGAACCATCGAGACATCGCTCGAGACATACCCGTGCCGCGAGACGTCGAGAAGTGCAAGCTTCGAGACATCGTGCCGACAGCGAGACATCGCACGCGAACGACCTTCGAGAGATCGACTCCGCTGAGCTTCGAGACATCGAACTACCTCTCGATTGATAGGTCAGTTCACCTTGATGTCTCGAACTTATGTGGACTGAGATGGAAAACTTGTTTGGAATTTTTGCATAACTTAGCCCGCAAGGCCAACCACTTTTCCGGACGACATTCGTGCCCGCAGGTGCTGGCACACATGAGTTCAAGCCTTTCTGAACTCATTTTGGGATTTGATTTGCACCCCCCCTGCGCGCGAGAGAGGGCCTCTATGCCATACAAGTCAATTAGCCTTAAAAAGGCTCTTGTATTTATAGTGGGGCAAATCTTCATTCCCAACCAATGTGGGACAAAGCTACTATGCTTTTTCTCACTTAAAATTCCATCTCCAATGAGTCTACTTTGAGAACCAATTTCTCATTCACCCATTATCCATTTTGAGCGTACAATATATGGATCTCTTCGTCTCACTACGAAGAACCCGAATTCACTTTGACCCGACCCAATCGGATGTGGACCCTACATATATTTATACCACAAAATGGCCACTTAAAATGCCATTTTAGTGCTATTTTTCCAACATGTTTCGATGGAACCTTGCCAGAATGTGGATACAAAATAATAACAAACTGGTTTGTGCCATATTGGTGCAGTGTGTGCATTTTTGAACACTGGATTGTTAAACACTAGTTCGAGCCATATTTAAACAATGGTTTAAATCATATTGTTGTGTGCATATTTAAACACTAGTTTGTGCCATTTATGTGTTAGGGATATTTAAACATTTGTTTGTGCCATTTATGTGTTAGGAATATTTAAACATTGGTTTGTGCTATACTTAATCACTGATTTGTGCCATATTGTTGTATCATGCAACTTAGAGGAGCTTCAAGTTGAGGTCCAAGGGCAGGTAGGGATGCAGGGTATGAATCTTCGGAATGATGGTCATGGGATTCCTCGGGCATTCCTTCGAATGATGGAGGAGGACCCCGTTTGTTATGTCCCGGACTATGAGTTATCTACGGAGGAGGAAGCTCGGTTTCCAATTATGACTACTATGTGTTCTGCAAGGACCCTTGTTAAACAATAATAACCACCAATTTGTGTTAGCACTTAAACTATTTGCTACCAGTGTTGTAGATTATGATATTTGATACCAATTTGGTGATTTTTTTTTTATTTTTTTAACCAATGGCTCACTTCTTTATTGTGACATACAACTTTGATATGTTTCTACTGTACTTGAAAGTTGTTTTTAGTGGTGATTAAAATTAAGAGTATCGTCCTCAAGGAATGACTTAATGGGAGTTTGAGTAATGAGGGGTTAAACATGGGTTCATAGAGTGTTTGAAAGCTAACCTAAAGAGATTGGACTGTTGCATGTTCAAGAAATCAATAACGAGAATAAGTAAGGGAATTAAAAGATAATTAATTGAATAGAGATTTGAACCAAACATCCTTGAATAAAATCCCGTTTATGTCTAAAGATTAAGTTATGTAAGTCTAGATGATGAACTTGGGGAAATGGTTTAAGTGTCAATGTAACTCTCGTGATCAATTGGACTTTCAACTAATCCGAAGTTCCATTCTCTTGGCAACTTGGCTAGAAGAGGCAATTTAACAAACACTTTGTGTGCCTATTTCCTTCAAACTCCCTTTTCTCAAAGGTGAGTAAGAAATATGATAGGTGTGGCTATGGTGTAGCCCTATTCTCATACCTATTCTCATAGGTGGAACACCAATTCCAAATATATCTTGCATAATTCGGCCATAACTATGAAGAGTCAATTCAATTATACCCAATTCATAACCAAGTTCAACATTAAGACAATACAAAACCTAATTTATGCAATTTAATTCATATTGGGATTCAAGGAAGTTCAATTCAAATCCTAAATATGTTTAACTATTCATATTTGGAATGTAAAGTAATAAGCAATTGAAATAATAAGCATATAATTCAAAACTTTAAGAAATATAAATGCAAAAGTATGAGATAAAGAACTTAACTTGATGATTTAATGGAAGGAATAATCTGAAATTGAAGTTGAATGTTGGAAATACAAATGGATTCTTCTTCTAAATCTCTAAAATATGGTAGATTACAAGTGTGGGAAGTGTTTCCTAAGGTTTCCTAGAGAGAAAAACTGAAAGGGGAACTTAGAAATTCCAAAGTGTTTACAAAATAACCAACTAATGGTATTTATAGTGTATTTTTTTTTTGCCATTTCGTAGCCTCCAGGATAGGAAGTAACGGTGGGACTCATGGTGTGAGTCCCACCGTGAGTCTCAATGATCAGAAACTGATCATGGAGACTCACGCTGACACTCACGGTGTGAGTGTCAGCGTGAGTTCAATGATCAGTTTCTGATCAGCACTCACGCTGAGACTCACACCGTGAGTTCCTGATCAGAAACCACACTGAGGACTCACGCTGACACTCACGGTGTGAGTGTCAGCGTGAGTTATTCAAATTGACCTCCACACCTTCGTTTTGCTCCTTTGTTATCCGGTGTCCCCTTGGGTGTTTTCCTTATGCTTTAAACCTTCGTTTTCTCCCAAGATTAAAATCTTTTCATGCTTGTTTGCTCATTGCTCGGTCCTTCCTTTCTTTAAACAAAATACACAAAATTAAGCACTATTCCACATTCTTTTACATAACGTTTAAATAGAAAGCAAGCATAAATATGCACAAATAAAAGGCTATTTTATGACATATCAGTACTCTCCAGGCGGTCGTGTCATATTATATTCTAGTGATCAAATAATTGGCAAACTTATTGTCATAACGCAATGGCACATACATGTTAAGGTCTGTGCACACATGTGTGTATGTTGTCACCCTGGTCGCTGTGTGGTTTAAAACTGGTAGAATGTTACACATAATGGCACACAAAGTTCACCGTAAGTGCACAAAACCTAAATGTATGTGCAACATTCTGTTGGTAGCATAATTCCGATGTCTGTGTTTACATTGTGCTAGTAGGATGGCACATACATTATTACGCGCAAGTGCACATAGGTGTGTGTAATATCATCGTGGTTTATTTGGTCTCAAACTAGTAACATTGAAGGCATGATGGCATATACAGAACAACCAAAGTGCACAGTAGGTTAAACTTAGTACCTCATTCAGCTAATGACACACACATGCCAGCATAAGTGCACACAGTGCATTGCAATGTGGCACACCTAATAATACGCAAGTGCACACAGGTAAAATATTAAACTTAGAAGTATTCAAAGGTATAATGCTATAAAAAAAAACCAAAGTCTAAGATTCAGGACACACATTATAATGCAAGTGCATACACAACTATGTAATAGTATCATGGTTTATGCAGAGTAGACAGTTTCGACTGTCATGGTGTCCTAGTTGTTTGCAAGTCCAGCACATTCTTTCTCCCTTAGCAGCTTGTTCAAATGGCAGGGGGTGAACTTTGATGGTGGGTGATGCTGTAGACCCGTAGGAGCTTCGTATCGTATGGGTGTTCCTTGCTCTTGATTCATCTTGAGCCCTGCTTACCACTAGCTTATCTCTATGCATTTTCAATAGTTGAGCAAGTTCTGTTAGACTTTTGTTGTTGCCATATGCTTGACCTACACACTTGAAGAACTCTTCATATACAATATTAACTCTACAAACTCCCCGATGAGCCGGCATGACCTGTGGAGCGTTGTACTTATTTTTAACTCAGTATATGGCACAAACATTATACTAAAGTGCACGCGCATAGTGTTTATGGCACATACATTTTAAAGATAGTACACATGTGTGTATAACATCAATGTTGTATCTGTGGTTTAAATCTATTAGAATTTAATTAACCAATAAAAGCAAGAACGCACGGCGCAAAACGACAAACACTTAAACTCACCGTAATGGCACATACATTATTACGCAAGTGCATACATGTGCGTGTAATATCATCGTAATTTATTTGGACTCAAACTAGTAGCATTGAACATAGAATGGTACACACAGAACAACCAAAATACACAACAGGTTAAACTTAGTGCCTCGTTCTACTAATGGCACACACAGGTCAGCATAAGTGCATACATTAGTAGGTTTGTGACTAGGATCCATAATATAGACGTCGAATGTGTACTTAGGGTATCATGTGTGTGCCATTATGTGTAAATAACAACCATGATCACAACATGTGTATTGGGGGATGTAAACACCACTGTAAGGTCAACATTCTCCTCCATAATAGGGTGCAAAACACAAACAATAGTTTCATTTTAAAGTTAATGCACATATGTGTGTATAATATCATCCTTGTATATGTGGTCTAAACTTATTAGAATTTAATTCGTAATGGCGCTCACAATGCAAAACGGCTCACACTCAAAATCACTGTAATGGCACATACATTATTACGCAAGTGCACGCAGGTGCGTGTAATATCAACATGGTTTATTTGGACTCAAACTAGTAACATTGAACTCAGAATGGCACACACAGAACAACCAAAGTGCACGGTAGGTTAAGCTTAGTGCCTCATACAAGTAATGGCATACACAGCTCAACATGAGTGCACACAGTAGTATGAATGTGACTAAGATCCATAGTACAGGCGAGGACTGTGCACTTAGGGTATCATGTGTGTGCCATAACGTGTAAATAACAGGCATGATCACAACATGTCTACTGGTTGATCTAAACACTATTGTTGGTCATCATTCCCCTCCATAATAGGGTGGTAAACACACAACAACAATAGTTTCATTCAATTCATGGTTTCTACAGAGCAATTTGGGCGGATGCGTTGTGCATGTATGCATTCAAAATAACCCATAATTGAAAGACGCACAGGGGATTGTGGACGAAAATTCTAGTTACCTTTGGCGTCTCCACTTGCCATCTGTCTGACGCGTCGTAGGAGGTTTGGTAGTTGCGGCTGTCTCCGAGTTCCTACGGTCGGCGAACTTTGGATGTGGAATTGGCGATCCAGAGAAGCCAATTGCAGACACCCAGATGAATTGGACTCCTTCCTTATCTTGGCTTCCTATAATCTTGGAAAGAATCCAAAGATAACATTATATTTTAATTGGTAGGATGGTAGAATTACACTAATATCCTTTCTATTTAATTATGTGTAAGATCCACCTAAAAAAAGATATTTATTTAGACCATTGATAGATCAAAAATTAATGATTCAGATTAGTTCTTAGGTTCTTACCTAATATAGGGTTCTTACTTGAAGCCTCCCATATATATATATATATATATATATATATATATATATATATATATAGAGATTTTTATTCTCTTCCCATTTTGCAGACCGGGTGATGTATAAATGTAGGTAGCTAGCAAACAAGCATAGATGGGTGATGCATGGATGTACAGAATGCAAATTTATACATGAAGATGATGGAATAATGTTGAACAATGAAGATGGCTTCCCCGACCATATACTATATTACTATGCACTCCCCTGAGCTCTCAAATATAATTAAACACCAATCAAGTCCTCTTTGTCAATGGAATCCCATTATTCCTCAATGTTCTTTCTATCTATACTATTAATAAAAACAATATCCTCAACTTTAACATCCCGCCCAAAACACTCATATACTATTAAGGATTGCGTAATATTGTAAATAATGGTATTACAATTTCTATTCGTAATACAATTGTAAATTAATATATACTAATACAATTCCTAATAAAATATATTCTTATTCGTAATAAAATTCTAAATTAAAATTACTAATCTATACTATATATAAAAATAATATCCTCCTCCCAAATTTTCCCGCCAAAACATAGGGTATTTTAGTAATATAGTAATTATTATGATAATTATGGTAATTATGGTTTATTAGAAATATGGTAATGGTAATTATGGTAATTGACGGATAGAATTATATAATTATGATAGAGTTATGGTAATTTACGAATAGAATTATATAATTATGATAGATTTATGGTAATTTACGGATAGAATTATATAATTATGATACAATGATAGAAATTGGTAATAATTGGTAATATTAATTAGAATGATATAATTTATATAGTATAGATGGTAATGGTAATTATGGTAATTATTATGCCTTCGATATAGAATAATATAATTATGACATTTATTTATTTATTTTGTTATTGGTTATTATGGTAACATTTTGTTATTTAAACATATCATTCTGCTGAAACTTAAATTGTAAGCTTCCAACGTATTCCTGCCTCTGTTCTCTCTATTATAATTCATGTGCTATTAAACTTCACTTGGTGCATACACCATGAGGAAGCTCTCACCGTGTTTAGGAGAGATATGTATACTATCAAATAATGTACCTACAGTACAAAAATAATGTACCTTCAGTACAAAAATAATGTACTTTTTATTTTTGGTCCACACAGCCGTGTGGACCATGGTCCATGCAATAATTTGCCTCTGTAAGAGAACTCCTTCAATTGTAGAGAATAGGTAGAATATATAGGAGGTAGATGGGCCTTGGCCCATTAGGCAACTTCCAATTCTTTTTCAATTTGTATTCTTCATTGTAATTTCCTTTTCTTCCAGAACTTGTCCAAAATGTTCCAAAATTCTTCCTTTGTTGTTCCTTGTAGATAATTCAACACTTGGACAAAATAACACACAAACAATTCCCAATTTCACTAGGATAAGGGAAATATAACTAAAATAAGGGGTGAATTGTTGTACAAAATAGCAAATATCAACTCCCCCACACTAGAACTTTTGCTTGTCCTCAAGCAATTACCTAGGATAATCCACCCTCCATGCACTGCAACTGATCACACTACCTTGCTGCTCAACCAAACATACCACCAACCAACTTGTACAACCTAACCTGCTTCAAGAATCATCTCAGAATCACAAGTGAGTTCCCCTCTCAGGCCAATAACCGGGCACCCGAAATTAGGTAGATTAAACCCTGTATGCATATGTGCTCAGTTGAGATTATGCAAGACTTGGCTTAAGATGAACTCCCATAGACATGCCCTTCATACTCACATAGATCACTCTAAAACTGCATACTAAGATCAAATAGGACTTTATTTGGCTTGTAATGGGGCTAAGGGTGAGTGGCTAAACAAAGAAAGGGTATGGAAAAATAAACAAAAGAGAGAGAATTTCACACCTATTCACAATTAAACCTAGAGGAGACATGGAAAATATGAATCAAGAGAGCAAAACATAATTGGAAAGACAAGAGTATTCTAAACTAGTGGGGTGAGGACTTTTATTCTAACAATCCTGACTTGCACTTTTATTCATCCTTCTTTTTCTTTTTCACAAACCTTTTCTTCACTTTCAAACTCTTTTTCAAACTTTTCTTTAACAACAATTTCTCACTTTTCTTTTCTTTCTTTTCAACCAACAAACATTTCCTTTTCTTTCATTCAATCAACCAATAACTTCCTTCACGACACCCCCACACTAGAACAAAGATAACAGGAATATCTCTATCAAAAGTAAGCTCAAAAAGGGAAATCTCCTCTAAATTAAAGAACAAATAAATGCTACATTCTCTCTAAGGGTGAATGGAAAATATATGACTTAGGGCTAAGGGTCAAATAATAGGGCTAAACAAGAAAAACAATACAAAGAACGGGGTCAAGTGCTTTTGCACTTATTAAACAAAAACAAGGCTCAAAGGGGACAACTAGGGAAAATAATTGTAACACAAGGTAGGTTTAAAGGCTTGGGCTAACAACAACGGCCTAAATCACTTCAAAGCATGCAAATTCTAGACTTCACTATGAGAGCACTGAGACAAGCTATGACAGAACAAATATCACCGGAATCCCACATAAGCTTTCACTAGCAATGCATAACACACATGGGGAACATTTAGGTTAGAGGTTAACCCAATTATTGACAAGAGGCTGAATTAAACACAAGCTCAACCTTGAATTGTCCCTGACAAGCTAGGCTGCACAAGTACCACCAAACAAACCACAAACCAGCAGGAAGTAAAGTGGTCACAGCCACAACACAATGAAAGCACATTACCTTTAGCTGCAAATTGAGTCCTTCAAGCAAACTTCATCCACATTTCATCAGAAATAGTATCCCCCCACACTTAATCTGGACATCGTCCCTGATGGACAACCAAGGCCCCACATACGAAAAACATAAAGAGATATCGAACTAGAAAGCAGAAAAACAAACAGGAAACTAATTTTTTTTTTCGTATAGACCACCATCACGGCTTGGGTCACGACCGGGATGTGGGCCGTGACCCAGAGGCCTCTAAACTGCTGTTCAACACTGGAATGTGGGAAAAATGTCACGGGTAGGGTCACGGCCGGGAGGGAGGCCGTGACCGAGAGCCCTGGATCGCCCTGTAGACACTGGAAATTCTCGACGCCCCTCACGGCCTAGGTCACAGCCGGGATGCGGCCCGTGACCCAGAGCCCTATTCTGCTCTGTAGCTACTGGAATTGACGCCCAGGCATCACGGCTGGGGTCACGGCCTTGAGCCTGGCCGTGATCTAGAGCTCTCTTTTTGCACTTCTGTTCTTTTCGCGCCCAAGCTCGGTTTCACCTGCAAGTTAGTCCAAAATATTCCCTAAAACACTTCTAAACTGTTTCAAAGCCTAACCTCTTCAATTCTAACCATTCCCCACTCTCTCAAAGGTAAAATAATGCAAATCTCACACCAAAAACAACCCAAGGAACACCCCCTAAACAAAGAAAAACTCCTAACTCTACTCCGAATCTAAAAATAAAAAGAAAAGTGCAGTAAAATAAAGTGCGAAAAGTAAAGGATAACATGGGGTGCCTCCCATGAAGCGCTAAGTTTACTGTCGTCAGCTCGACTCAACCTCATGGATATCAGGTGGGATTGTGGACCACGCGATCCGGTGGTCTTTTGAACTTAGACAGCTCCCTCATCCATCTTTTGTAGAAACCATCAGGACCAAAGAACTTTTTCTTTCGTTTTAGCACACTTGACTTCTCAGGGGGTCCAGGATCAATAGGGGAAACATGCAAATCCCCTAACTCAATCTTTCTACTTTCATCAGTGCACTCACCCAGCCCTTCTATCAAGTAACACTCATCAACATACGAGGGCTGGTGCTTCGCCATTTTGAATATGTCAAACTCAATCTTGTTCTCTGCCACTTCCATCACGAGTTTTCCTCTTCTCACATCAATAAGTGCACCAGCAGTAGCTAGAAAAGGTCTACCAAGTATAATAGGAACCTTGGCATCCTCCTCTATATCTAGAACAACGAAATCCCCCGGTATAAAGTACTGATCAATCATGACCGGGACATCCTCAAGAACTCCCACCGGACGCTTAATGGAGCGATCCGCCATCTGTAGGGTCATGGAGGTGGGTTTTTGTGTGCCCAAGTTGAGCCTCTTACATAAAGAATATGGCATAAGACTAACACTGGTACCCAGATCACACAGAGCACCCCCAACTACAAATCCACCAATGATGCAAGGAATGGCAAAACTACCTGGATCTTTTAGCTTAGGAGGAAGTTTATGTTGAAGAACTGCACAGGTCAAGGCTCCTTCGCTCAGATCCACCACCGCACTCTTCTCTGGCTTTTTCTTATTGCCTAAAATATTCTTCAGAAACTTCTTGTACGATGGAATCTGAGTGATTGCTTCAACAAAAGGCATGGAGATCTCCAGCTTATCTAACATCTTATGGAACTTGCTCTCTCTATCAGACTCATTTGATTTCCACAACCTCTGTGGATATGGTAACAGGTTGCAAGGTATAACTGAGTCATCTACCTTCTTGTTCTTCCTTTCATGCTTCTTACTCGGAGCACTCTCATCTGGCACATGGATTTTTCCTTTAGCGCTATCTCTTTGCACCACAGGCTCCCCCTCACTATCATCAAGAACATCCTCAACCTGAACGCCTTCATCCTTCTTATCAGTTTTCGCAGGCACTGGATCATTTGAAGGAAATGGAGGATCCTTCAATGCTAATCCGCTTCTAGTGGTGACTGCATTCACTTGGTGCCTTGGATTTTCTGTGCTTGCCGGCAGTCTACCATTCGAAGATGAGGCTTGATTAGAAAACTGATTACTGGTCGTAGCCTTTTTTAGGTACAAGCAAATACCCGGAGTATTCCGGGGTTATCGATCCACAGGGAAACGGGGTATCAAGCACTAGTTACTAATTAATTCCCGAGAAGCTATTCCTACGTTAACAATGGGTATTTATCTAAAATTATGAAAACAAAATAAATGAAGCAAGGCAAACGGACTTTTATATACAAGAGATTAAGAGCGGGATTTTTGGGTGTCAAAGTGTTTAATTACCTAGTGCCAATCTAAAGTAAAATAATCATTCGGGTTTAAACAAGTGTGGATGATTGCAATCTAAAAGGGAAAGATTACTCTCGTAATTCAATCCCAAAACAAGGTAATTGGAATACTCACTCTCGTGAGCTATTCACAACATATAATCAAGAACAAGCAATAAATGGAATACCCACTCTCGTGGGCTATTCACAATTGGAATACTCACTCTCGTGAGCTATTCACAATAAATCCCTTAATCAACATGTCCTCTCTCGAGGTACAAGAATCAAGTGCAATTGTGGGTGCTCTAATTCATAGACAAATTTAGCAATGAAACAAGTAATTAGGATCCTTAACTACAAGCATCAAGAAATTAAGCCACAATTACAACACAAGTAATAAACTCAAATAGATATTTCATTCAAGCAATTAAAGAACTAGGCACATAGGTTCATAAACACTTATCAATCCAAAAATCCCGAAGGAAAGCTTAGCCTATCATGGCTAAAATAGATTCAACAAACATACAATAAAGCTTTAAAATAGAAAAGAGATGAAGAAATTCTCCCGAATGAAGCCTCCAAGCTCTTCTCTTTGGTCTCTCCTCTCCAATTGATTTTTCCTTTTGAGCTCTTTGAGAAGATGAGAGCTTCCTTTCCTTGCTCTCCTTTGTCCAAATCCGCAGCCAAGCTTTGGGTTTGAAGAGAAAATGATGCTTTTATAGTGGGTGGAGAATGGAGGGCAAAAATGACAATTTTTAGAAGTTTAGAATCGCAGATCTGCGACATTCGACGCGTCGAATCCAACATTCGACGCGTCGAATCTTTACAGCGCCGAAACGAGGCTATTCTGCCTCATTTTTGGGATTTTCGACGCGTCGAAAGTTGAGTTCGACGCGTCGAAAATTCCTGTGACGCAGTTCCGACTTGCATCCTGATTTTGACCCTTTTCCCTTTCGAATTACACTTTGATGTCTTCATAAGAGTTGTAGCCCTTGAAGTCTTCTTTCCAATGGTTTAAGAATCACCTCATTTGGATATTTCTAGGCTGAGATATGGTCCAATTACCGAGGTGTCGCCATATTTAGCAGAAATTACAACTCTTTGATCTTTTGATCATTTTCCCTTTCAATCTACACTTTGATGTCTTCAAAAGAGTTGTAGCCCTTGAAGTCTTCTTTCCAATGGCTCAAGAATCATCTCATTTGGATATTCATAGGAAGAGATATGGTCCGATTACCAAGATGTCGCCATGGTAGCGGGAATTACAACTCTTTGGCTCCTTTGGATTGGCTTTTGTTCACAAATGGTTCTAATGCACTTCTAAACACATCAAAAACATTTAAACCAAGCATTATACCATTTTAAATATGAAAACATGGAAATAAGCATTGGACACAACATTTTATCACACAATTAACTATAAAACCTACATAAAAACACAAGTAAAATAGGTACAAATGAGAGTGTATCAATTACCACCACCTTGCTATTGAGCTGTGAAGCTCTCTACCTGTGCCTGTAACTTATTTATCTGAGTCGTCTGAGCCATCATGAGGTTCATGAGGGTCTGCATATCAACATCCTGAGGTGGTCTAGAGAAACCTTGACCTTGAGTGTTTCCAAAATTCTGATTCTCTTGCTGGAACTGCCTGTTAGGAACATCATGTAATAGGTTTTGATGATACCAACTGTTAAGTAGAAATCCCCAAGTCTCGATACATAGGCAAAACGCTGTAAGTTCGACAAGTAAACCAAGAGCGAAAATACAACCGGGTAACTTTGAGCTCAACTCGGAAAATATTTAAGCTTAAGGTAAACTTGTTTGAACAACTTAGAAGTTTTCGTGTTGTAAGCTAATAGATAGATCAGAAGAAGGCACGAGACAACACTGGAGGAATAAGGGTCTGCGAGACATCAACTAAGTCTCGAGACATAAGCAAAGTTCGAGAGGTAGGACCTCTCGATACAGCTATCCAGTTCGAGACATAAACAGAGTTCGAGAGATAGACCTCTCGATATATGAGTTCGAGACATCAAGCNGGGAAAGATTACTCTCGTAATTCAATCCCAAAACAAGGTAATTGGAATACTCACTCTCGTGAGCTATTCACAACATATAATCAAGAACAAGCAATAAATGGAATACCCACTCTCGTGGGCTATTCACAATTGGAATACTCACTCTCGTGAGCTATTCACAATAAATCCCTTAATCAACATGTCCTCTCTCGAGGTACAAGAATCAAGTGCAATTGTGGGTGCTCTAATTCATAGACAAATTTAGCAATGAAACAAGTAATTAGGATCCTTAACTACAAGCATCAAGAAATTAAGCCACAATTACAACACAAGTAATAAACTCAAATAGATATTTCATTCAAGCAATTAAAGAACTAGGCACATAGGTTCATAAACACTTATCAATCCAAAAATCCCGAAGGAAAGCTTAGCCTATCATGGCTAAAATAGATTCAACAAACATACAATAAAGCTTTAAAATAGAAAAGAGATGAAGAAATTCTCCCGAATGAAGCCTCCAAGCTCTTCTCTTTGGTCTCTCCTCTCCAATTGATTTTTCCTTTTGAGCTCTTTGAGAAGATGAGAGCTTCCTTTCCTTGCTCTCCTTTGTCCAAATCCGCAGCCAAGCTTTGGGTTTGAAGAGAAAATGATGCTTTTATAGTGGGTGGAGAATGGAGGGCAAAAATGACAATTTTTAGAAGTTTAGAATCGCAGATCTGCGACATTCGACGCGTCGAATCCAACATTCGACGCGTCGAATCTTTACAGCGCCGAAACGAGGCTATTCTGCCTCATTTTTGGGATTTTCGACGCGTCGAAAGTTGAGTTCGACGCGTCGAAAATTCCTGTGACGCAGTTCCGACTTGCATCCTGATTTTGACCCTTTTCCCTTTCGAATTACACTTTGATGTCTTCATAAGAGTTGTAGCCCTTGAAGTCTTCTTTCCAATGGTTTAAGAATCACCTCATTTGGATATTTCTAGGCTGAGATATGGTCCAATTACCGAGGTGTCGCCATATTTAGCAGAAATTACAACTCTTTGATCTTTTGATCATTTTCCCTTTCAATCTACACTTTGATGTCTTCAAAAGAGTTGTAGCCCTTGAAGTCTTCTTTCCAATGGCTCAAGAATCATCTCATTTGGATATTCATAGGAAGAGATATGGTCCGATTACCAAGATGTCGCCATGGTAGCGGGAATTACAACTCTTTGGCTCCTTTGGATTGGCTTTTGTTCACAAATGGTTCTAATGCACTTCTAAACACATCAAAAACATTTAAACCAAGCATTATACCATTTTAAATATGAAAACATGGAAATAAGCATTGGACACAACATTTTATCACACAATTAACTATAAAACCTACATAAAAACACAAGTAAAATAGGTACAAATGAGAGTGTATCAATTACCACCACCTTGCTATTGAGCTGTGAAGCTCTCTACCTGTGCCTGTAACTTATTTATCTGAGTCGTCTGAGCCATCATGAGGTTCATGAGGGTCTGCATATCAACATCCTGAGGTGGTCTAGAGAAACCTTGACCTTGAGTGTTTCCAAAATTCTGATTCTCTTGCTGGAACTGCCTGTTAGGAACATCATGTAATAGGTTTTGATGATACCAACTGTTAAGTAGAAATCCCCAAGTCTCGATACATAGGCAAAACGCTGTAAGTTCGACAAGTAAACCAAGAGCGAAAATACAACCGGGTAACTTTGAGCTCAACTCGGAAAATATTTAAGCTTAAGGTAAACTTGTTTGAACAACTTAGAAGTTTTCGTGTTGTAAGCTAATAGATAGATCAGAAGAAGGCACGAGACAACACTGGAGGAATAAGGGTCTGCGAGACATCAACTAAGTCTCGAGACATAAGCAAAGTTCGAGAGGTAGGACCTCTCGATACAGCTATCCAGTTCGAGACATAAACAGAGTTCGAGAGATAGACCTCTCGATATATGAGTTCGAGACATCACGCGATCAAGATATAAACCTAGGTCTGGATACACTGACAAGTCTCCAAGAAAGCTGAGTTTCGGTCAGGAAACACACCTAAAGATTGGAGAAGAAGTATATCATGGAGATAAAATAATGAAGAGGTGCTGAACGTGAGATTTCAAAATGGGCGGAAGTAGATGCCACGTCAGACTTCCACCACAAACGGTCAAAAGGTGCACCAATCCTGAAGTGGTCTGATTCCCTACAAACAAGGAATAATGGGAATATAAAAAGAGTAACTTTTACCAAAAGACGAAAGTGGAGCATGGACTCAAGAAAGTGAACTATAGAATATTCACTACAAGACAAGAGGTTCAAGTTACAAGATCACCACTCCATGAAGAATGCTGAAAAGATGCAAGTCCCATACACATCATGGGAGACAAATTTCAAACGGAATAATTTTCCCTCCAACGGAATTATTCTTCAACTCTCATATAAAAAGGACGTGAAGACACAAAGTAAAAAAGGGTGTTCAAGAGTTACTAGAGGGTGTTCAAGAGTTACAAAGGGGTTACAGAGTTGGAAAATTCGAAAGAGGTGTCTGATTCAAACGTTCAAGTGCAAGTGCTTAACTTGGAATATCATCCTGATATTCAAAACAGCGAGAAAACACATCTTAGTGTTTGAGAGAGTTACAAAGCTTAAACTG
>NC_044928.1:21647679-21650475 GCF_003576645.1 Ipomoea triloba
CCCCCCCCCTCTAGACTTGTACCCCATCCCCTTGGGACCAACAATTGGTATCAGAGCAAGTTCTCTGATCGATATAAACCTTTGTTTATATTGCCTAGAGATCCTTCTTTGAAAAATCCTTTAAAAGTTTTCAAAGCACGAGATAATTCTTCTAATATGGATAGCATGTTGTCGAGACATCTTCTCTTTGATCTTAGCAGGTTCGATGACTGGAAAACACGCATGCTTGCGTATCTATCAGCCCTCCATGATGAGATGGCCGAAGTGATAACATCTGGACCAGTCAAGATCATGATGGTAAATACGGCTGCTGAGCAAACCAGGGAAACACCAAAGTACATCCCAAAACCTAAGGAAGAATGGACAAGTGATGATAGGAAGAGAAACAACCTGGACAACATTGCCAAGGACATTCTCTTCAGAGCTATAGATGAAACCATCTTCCCAAAAGTAAGAAAGTGCAAAACGGCGAAAGAGGTATGGGATACTTTGATGTTAATTGGTGAAGGTGACGAACAGGAAAAGGAGAACAAGCTCACCGTGGCCATGAAGAAGTTCGAGGACTTCAAGATGAAGCCAGGGGAGAGCATCGACAGCATGGAATCTCGGTTCATGAAGCTATCAATCGAGATCAGCGATCTCGAGAAGGAGATTCCACAAAAGGAGCTAAACCTGAAGGTCCTACGAGGCCTTACCAAGGAGTGGGAAATGAAGGTGATCACAATGCGTGATCACAGGGATTTGAAGAACACCACAACCGACCAACTTTTCAGAGATCTCAAAGCCTTCGAATTTGAGATGTTTCCGAGAGATGAAGACGTGGTGGACAGACGGAATGTGGCACTGGTTGCAGACCAACCAACCACCTCCTCAAGGTCAGATCCTAATCCCACTGATTTTCTATATGACGAGCAGTTTGCTTTCTTCATGAGAAAATTCAGGAAGTTCATGAAGAAGACACCGGAAAGCAATACAAGTTCACCTTCCTCCTCAAGAAGGAAAGATGAAAGATATACATCCAGAAGAATGGAGGAAGAAGATCAAGGTCTATGCTACAACTGCAGGAGACCAGGGCACTTCAAGGCTGAATGCCCTTACCCACCGGTAAGCAAGCATCAAGGCAAGGATTCCAGAAGAAAAGAGGAATCCAGAGAGAGGCCAGCCAAAAGTGGCTTCAAGGGAGAAACAAAGACACACCCGCGCAGGAAGGCGCTTGTTGCTGAGGAACTCGAGAGGGCAATTGAGGAGTTCGAGACATCGAGCTCCAGCGATAGCAGCAGCAGCTCAGAGGATGAGAGGGGGCTCATCTGCTTATATACTACAGAAGAGGAGGATCAGTGCTTGATGGCGATCAATAATGAGGTAACCTCCCCTTCTACATCTCGCTGCTCCATTTCTACTTCTCAATGTTCTTCGTTTAGAAGCGATGAGGATCCCTTCGAGACTATGGAACTGATCAGAAGGAACCTCAAAATCGCTAACAGCACTCATGCCAAAATCAGGGAAGAAAATAGCAAGCTAATCGCTGAAAGAGATATGCTTAAGAATGTCTCGAAAGAGAATTCAGAGCTAACTCTCAAAGTAAGTGAGTTAGAAGCTAAAGTAATCCTACTGACTGAAGAGTGCAAAACTCGAGAGATTAGAGAGCTTAATCTTCGAAAGGTCATAGCATCATACACTAATTCCTCCAAAGCTATGGAGAAAATGGTGGATGATCATAGACCAGCAAATGACAGAACCGGTCTCGGGTTTCGTCAGAACAATCTCTCGAAAGATAAGCAGACCAACGGTTCGGGAACTTCAAGAAATGGAGGATCTCAACCCAAACCGAATAGGGGTCATAAAGGACCAATAGAAAAGACCAGAGTAGCTATTCATAAACCGTCCCTATACACCAGAAATGGAAAGTATAGGAAAGCTACGAAGAATGGCCGGGTAAACAATATCGAGAGATCACCTATCTATCTCTCGCAAGGCCATTCCAAGTACAAGAAGAGCTACATTCCATATAATGCGCCTCAAGGCAAATATGGAAGGTCAGAGATCCTCAGGGTTAGGAACTCACGGATGGAGAAAGGCAGACTCTATCCATCTAGTGAGGATTGGTCATCAAACTATAATTTCCGGAAGAAACATCACTTCCAGCTATTTCACATGACCAAACAGCGTATGAAAGGCATGGTGCATAAGCCGGTCGAAAAGTCTCTACCTAAGTTGATTTATGCACCAAAGAGGCCTAAAACNTCCAAGTACAAGAAAAGCTACATTCCATATAATGCGCCTCAAGGCAAATATGGAAGGTCAGAGATCCTTAGGGTTAGGAACTCACGGATGGAGAAAGGCAGACTCTATCCATCTAGTGAGGATTGGTCATCAAACTATAATTTCCGGAAGAAACATCACTTCCAGCAATTTCATATGACCAAACAGGCAATGAAGGGCATGGTGCGTAAGTCTGAGGTCAGGCCTCAACTAAAACTGATCTATGCACCTAAAAGACCCAGAGTCTTTGCTAGCATTCCATATGATTATCAAACGCATAATGGCTACATTGCACCTAGGCCTGAAATAATGGGTCCAAGGTATAAATGGATGCCTAAACTCACTAACCCACAAGGACCCAAAGTTTGGGTACCTAAATTTGCTTAATTTCCTTGCAGGACACCAGGGACGTGTGGTTCATTGACAGTGGATGTTCGAGACATATGACGGGAAATCTTACACTGCTAGAGAACATCCAACCTATCGAAGGTCCCTTGGTGACATTTGGCGACAACGAGAAGAAGGGACGCACAA
>NC_044928.1:21650656-21655757 GCF_003576645.1 Ipomoea triloba
GTGGAAGGACTGCCCAAAGTGACGTTTCGAAAGGATAAGATTTGTGAGGCATGTCAACGCTGCAAACAGATCAAATCCTCTTTCAAAAGCAAAGCCGAGACATCATCCACTAGACCATTAAGTCTACTTCACATGGACTTATTTGGCCCAGTAGATCCACCCAGCATGAAGGGAAAGAAGTATACTCTTGTAGTAGTAGATGACTACACAAGGTTCACATGGACCGTGTTCTTAACCAAGAAAAGCGAGACAAAAGTTGCCTTACCGAACCTTCTGAAGCAGGTTCAAGTTGAAAAGGATGTCTTGATACTAAAGATGCGGTCAGATCAAGGTGGAGAGTTCGTTAATCAAGTTATCGAGAGCTACTGCAACGAGAACGGGATTCATCATCAATTGTCAGCTGCTCGAACACCTCAACAGAACGGAGTTGCTGAAAGGAGAAACAGAACTCTCAAGGAAGCAGCAAGGACCATGCTTTCACAAGCCAACTTACCTCAAGGATTTTGGGCAGAAGCAGTCAACACAGCATGCTATACCCAAAATCGGTCTTTGATCGTGAAAGGAGCTGGAAAGACTCCATACGAGTTGTGGAATGGAAGGAAACCGAATGTAAGCCACTTCCACACATTCGGATGCATATGTTATATCCACAACAACGGGAAGACTCATCTTAGAGCGTTTGATGAAAAGGCAGATGATGGAGTATTTCTGGGATACTCATCGACAAGCAAGGCGTTCAGAGTCTTCAACAAGCGGAGTTTGGTGGTTGAAGAATCCATACATGTCTCTTTTGATGATAGAGCATCAACAGATCAACCATCAAAGCAAATGGAAGCAGCTGAGGAAGTTCAGCAAGAGTCTATCGAGAGATCAAATCTACCTCTCGAAGACAAGCAGTCGATAGTTCGAGACGTAGCGGAACTCCAGCCAGAATCAGATGACGAAGAGCCTATCGAGAATAAAGCTCCTGACTCTGTTGATCCAACCCAGATCATAGATGTTCAAACCACATCTCAACCTACAACAGAGGAATCAACTGAGGAGCCACAACCCGACCTAAGATGGCTAAGAAATCACCCTGCTGATCAAGTAATTGGAGATATTCGCAACAGAGTTCAGACCAGATCAGCATACAGAGAAAGCATGTTTGCTTGCTTTCTATCTCAAATAGAGCCTAAGGTGATCGAAGAAGCTCTATGTGATCCAGATTGGGTGCAAGCCATGCAAGAGGAACTTCATCAGTTTGAAAGGAATGACGTTTGGGAACTAGTTCCGAGACCTCATCATCAGAATGTCATTGGTACAAAGTGGGTTTTCAGAAATAAGATGAATGAGGATGGAGACATTGTTAGGAACAAGGCCAGACTTGTTGCCAAAGGTTATTGCCAAGAGGAAGGAATAGATTTTGATGAAACCTTCGCTCCAGTGGCACGTCTCGAAGCAATACGCATCTTTCTCGCATATGCCGCCTTCAAAGACTTCAAAGTATATCAAATGGATGTCAAGAGCGCTTTTCTGAACAGACTTCTCGAAGAAGAGGTGTACGTTGAACAACCTCCGGGTTTCTTGAAGGACGTGGGAGCTGACAAAGTATACAAGTTAAAGAAGGCACTTTACGGCTTAAAACAAGCTCCGAGAGCTTGGTACGATACCTTATCCTCTTTTCTACTTCAGTGTGGGTTCACCAAAGGCCTAGTGGACAAAACATTGTTTAGAATTAAGGATGGGGATCACATCTTGTTGGTGCAAATCTATGTGGACGACATCATCTTTGGAAGCACCAATCCAGACTTATGCGAGAAGTTCTCCAGATTGATGAAAGGGAAATTCGAGATGAGCATGATGGGAGAACTCAACTACTTCCTTGGTTTACAAGTAAGACAGCTTAAGGAAGGTATCTTTATCAATCAGGAGAAATACACCAAGGATCTGCTCAGGAAATACAACATAGAAGGGAAATCCTCAGTCAAAGTACCCATGGGAACCTCTCTACGTATCGATATCGACAGTGAAGGTCGAGAGGTCGATCAGACTACTTATCGAGGTATCATCGGATCTCTTCTTTATTTAACTGCAAGTAGACCAGATATATCCTTTGCAGTAGGTGTATGTGCTAGATTTCAGGCAAGTCCTAAGGAAAGTCACCTAAATGCATCTAAGAAAATTCTTAGATATCTCAAGGGTACGCAAAGTGTGGGACTTTGGTATTCGAGAGGTGGATCTTTCGAACTTATGGGTTATTCAGATGCGGACTTTGCCGGTTGTAAAATAGATCGAAAGAGCACATCAGGGACATGTCAGTTTCTAGGTAGAAGACTTGTCTCATGGTTTAGCAAGAAACAGCATTCGATAGCTACAAGCACCGCTGAGGCAGAATATGTAGCAGCTGGAAGTTGCTGTGCTCAGGTTTTATGGATGAAGCAACAACTACTGGATTATGGTGTTGAATGTAAAAAGGTTAGGATTATGTGTGATAACACCAGTGCTATAGCTATTACTCAGAATCCAGTGTTACATTCAAGGACAAAACACATTGATATCAAGTATCACTTCATCCGAGACCATGTTGAGAAAAAGGATATAACTTTGGAATACGTTGCAACAGAGGAGCAACTAGCAGATATTTTCACAAAAGCGTTATGTGAAAATAGATTCTCTCAACTAAGGTTAGAATTGGGAATGATAGAGTTGGGTTGAATGGTCAAATCTCATCTCCTTGTATTAAATGCCATGAACTGTTTCGCTTGTGAAGAGCGGTTTCATCAACTTTATGGCAGCCTTGGAGTTACACAGCATTGAATGGTCATTCATACAGCATCCCGTGACTCTACAGCACTAACTCTTTGGGCTATAAATAAGAGGGTTTCTTTCAGAAGCTCACATCATCAACTTCCCATGGAGAAAAAGAAAGGAAAAGATGATGTTCCATTCTTTTATAGAGGAAAGAAACCAGCAGTCAAGTCCAAAGACTTTCAAGGAGAAAACTATCCAGAACTGACGAAGGGTGAACAGATTGCGGAGCTTCCTGATAATCCAAGCAGGCATCTTATTCCCATCCAAGGTGAATGGATCCCCAAATGCGAGGAAATACACAACGATGGGAAACTGGAGTCGGGAGAAGAGTCTTGCACAAGTGGGACTCCTACTGCTGCACATTCTGGAAAAGGGCCTTCCTCAACCAAATGGAGAACCAAGGGAAAAGGAGAGGAAGACTAGATGGGACTTTCTGAGGTCAGCAGCAGTCAAAAGAAAGTGGACAAGAACATGAGGGGTTGACTATCCCTAATCCAAAGACCTGAGGAGGATTAGCGATGAAGATGGTCACTCCCTTCTACATTAAGCAGTTCCTAGAGAAGCATACCGTTCAAACCTATGACAAGAACGCTGCTAAAAGAGTCTCTAGGAAATTAGGACTTGTATAGATTCATGAGTAATGTAACTGGAAGTCACTAAATGAACTAATGAAATTGTTCTAAGTGATATCTGCTGTTTGAATCTATCTTCTCTATCTTGCCACTTGTTTGCACTCTGTTTTCGATAAGTAAATCGAAAGGTCAATCGAAGGATACAAGAGTCAGTCTACGCTATTAACGCTTAAGTCTCGAAGAAGGACAAATCGAGAGATCATGTGTGCTCGAAAGGTACTTCGAGAGATACACACTAAGTTTACTCATATAAGTCATGTCTCGAATAAGGATAGTTCGAGAGGTAACTTCGAGAGATATAAAACTGACTCTCTAAGTATCTTTAGATGGAGGGATAAGGAGGGTTAGGGATCAATTACTCAGGGGGAAGATCCTTAACCAGATCAAGACGGAGGAATAAGGAGGGTTAGGGATCAATCACTCAAGGGGAAGTTCCTTAACCAGATCAAGACGGAGGAATAAGGAGGTTTAGGGATCAATCACTCAGGGGGAAGATCCTTAAACTAGCAAAGTCGAGTGTGTACCTTCGAGAGGTAAAACTAATGCGCTCAACGGATATATGTGGAATGGCTAACTTTGGGCATTAATGTTAGCCACGTGGTCTTCGGCTACTGACGGTTTTCCGTTCTTAAAGGCATTATCTTGATGAGTGGGAGCACGCTTATATAAATATCATCTCTTTATATCCCACTATCCAAAAACCGTATTATATCTTACCAAAATACCCTTACCATATCTTACCTACATAACCGTTATAAAGGGTATTTCTGACCTTTAAATTCTTTTAAATCAGCCGGGATCCCTTTTCGGGTCAAGCTCTTAACCCTACCCATATATCCAACCCGAATCCACATGATATAAAAGCCAAATTCTTCTTCCTTACCCGGATTCAAGCTCAAACCGAATACCCAAAACCCCCAAATCCTAAACACTGTACACATTCCCTCCAAAACCTCATATCTGTCAACAATGGCGTCCGAATCCTCCACATCAACCTCATCTTCCGACGCATATCAGAGGGAGTTGCTACACATTCGCTCTCAGATCAAACAAGTCAAGGCGGGGAGTATCCTTGACAAAAACGGCTTCATCACCCACTCTTCAAATCCAAAAATGGCAGAAAAGGTCCTGAAGAAGTTTGAGAAAGCAGGACTGATGAAATACATGACGCATGACTACCAGACCATTCACCCCCTCGACTTCACAGAATGGTTCGCGAATGCCAAGGTCACGAAAGGGAAATCGAAAGCCGATTCAATGAATTTTCCATCACAACCTCCGTAGGTGACCTCCGAGCGGCATTTGATTTCGCGTCAACAGAGGACGCAGTCAAGCACCTGTCGGACTACGAGTTAGATAAGCAAGCCTTCTGGGAAAAGATCCGACTAACGACTGCACCACCCAGAGCATCCTCTGCCCTCCGCAAGTACCACCTAAAGGAGAGGTTTGCTCTCGCTGCCGACCTAATCATGAAGTTTGTGCTCGGCAAGGTGTCTGGAACTGACGAGGTTAGTCTAGACCTCCTCAAAATCCTCCATGCCATCTGGAACAACAACAAAATGGACTGGGCACATATTATCTTCAACTTCCTCCAACAGCAAGTGATGAGCTCAGTCTCCAACGCCAACCTGTCGATCAGTAAAAAGGTTGGTTTCGGCTTTGTTGTGCAATTTCTC
>NC_044928.1:21656658-21691622 GCF_003576645.1 Ipomoea triloba
GAGAACAGGTCCGATTGATCAACTGATTTCGAGAGCAGCAGATATGGTGGCTGAGGAGGACTTTGCTTTAAATTGGTTAAACCTCACTACAATCCCAGCCAATGAACTTCTGAATCTTGCCCATGAGATGCACGTGACCAGGAGAAATCTTGGTCGATCTAACAAAGGAAAGGGCATAGCTGTTGATGCACAAGAAGCTGAAGCCGAGCCTGTAGTGGATCCTGAATTAGAAGCTAAATTTCAAGAGGATATCAGGCTCGCCACTGCATTATCCTTGGGACATCAAGTAGAGAATACGAGAGGTCCAGGAGAGACCTCTGGGATTGCTCGAGATGACTCTGAGAACCCAATACCAACAGCCGCAATCCCCTTGTCCCAAGTAAATTTCTCTGCTCTGGACGAACAGGTAGCAGCTTCGAGAGGTGACTCCGAGACCTCTGAAGCACTTGAGGTGGCTCCCAACACTGTTCTTCTTTTGCCACCGCCTACGTCCACACCCTCGCTTGACAACAATGAAGCTCAGATAGTTCGAGAGGGTGTAGTTCCGTTGCTCACACTGCCGGGTTTTCTTACTGCTCCTGAAATAATTATCATTCCAGACTCATCGGAGCAGACCGAAGAGCAGTCCAATGAGCACCTTGAGCAGATTGCCCCAAGTCCTGCTGGTTCGAGAGATACTGAGGAGAACGATGCGACTATCGACGGTGGAAACAGGGAAGCACCTGTCGACACTTCATCTCCAACCTCACCAGCAGATGACCAAGTTCCCAGCACTGGTTCGAGAGGTGATGCTGAGGGGGAACTTCCATTGGGTGGAAACCGGGAAGCATCCAATACAGAAGATCCCTCCCTAGCTGATCCAATCTCAACAGTCGCTGAAGCTGAGGCTCCAGGTTCGAGAGGTGAAGAGCTAGAAGTAATCCATCCCTCAGGTAGAAACCGGGAAGCGCCTGCCATGGAGCTACCTTTGCGCTCTGAACCCTGTGTCCCTGCGACCCCTCAGACACTCAATCGAGAGGTGGACTCGCAACTGCAAGTCATGGGTGGAAATCTGGAAGCACCCAAGTCCCCTCCGATAAAAGGTACTTCTCACTTCTCTTCTACTACTTCTGACTATGATCGACAGGCCGAAGAAGTCTTCATTGGCGAAGTGCGTCAATTCATGGCTGATCAATCTCAGAAGATGGCTCAGCTCGAAAGGATACTCGCTGTTGTCCGCAATGCTGCAATGCCTGCTGCTGGCACAAGTGAATCCCAAGGCCGTCATGCCGAACTTCTCGAACAGGCAGTATGGGCTGAGGATGCAGCACGGAAAGCCACTGATGAAGCTGCTGTAGCTCGAGCAGAGGCTGCAAGTGCGAGAGCTGAATTAGCCGAGATGCGAGCAGAGCTTCGAGCCTTCCAGTACTCCAGTGAACTTCGACAGGACGTGATGAAAGCACTACTCAATGATCTGTCGAACCAAGTGCTTGCCCAACTTCAAGCACTCTTCGAAGGTATGTCCATCCTCCTTTCCCGTACTGATGATGCCACCAAGGGGGAAAATAAAGGGAAAAAGGGGGAAAATACACAAGGAAGGACATCAACAACTGGCAAGAAAAGGGCAGCAAGTGAACCAGCTGGACCTCCTCCAAAAGTCCCAAAATCAGTGAGCAAACAACTGGAGGAAGCGAAAAGAGCAGAAACCTTAAGGGTCCAGCGCACACTGGAAATGGAGAAAAGGAGAGAAGAGGACAGAGAAAGAAGAAGAAAAAGACAAGAACAACAGTCAGAAGAAGAAAGGAAGATCGACCTTGCCATGACAATCTTCAAGTTTGGAAGTAGGGAAGATTCTGAACAAAGTCTGACTCTTCAGATATTCAAGCTTCTGAAGATCACTGGAATATCTGTTCACAGCAATATGTCTCCAGAAGAATGCATCGCATGGTGGAAAGATGGAGTGATTGATGGAGAGTTCGTGGGGGAAGCTTACAGAAACTACAGGCATCTAGATGTTACAGACGAATACATAAGCTTGGTAGATCCAAAAGACCCCATCAAGACACGAGAAGCCATTAACAAGAAGAGGGAAGCCAACAAGAAGTAAGCTCTCGTGGCTCAAACTCCATCTTATTCCAGTTTATTGCTGTTTATGTTGTTCTTGGTCTTATATTTTTTTTTTTAACTCTTCTTCTAAACTCTGCTTTGTAAACATTCCCTTTTATAATCATATACATATCTTTTGCTGGGGGTGTTGCGTGAGTTCTATTATTCATGTTTTAGAAGAGTTTTTGTCAAACTTACCATATGCGCTGAAAAATAAAATCTATGTTAAATTCTTTCTATCAAATCAGCCATATAGAGTAAGTATAAGTGTTGGCATCATCAAAAAGGGGGAAATTGTTAGGAACATCATGTAATAGGTTTTGATGATACCAACTGTTAAGTAGAAATCCCCAAGTCTCGATACATAGGCAAAACGCTGTAAGTTCGACAAGTAAACCAAGAGCGAAAATACAACCGGGTAACTTTGAGCTCAACTCGGAAAATATTTAAGCTTAAGGTAAACTTGTTTGAACATCTTAGAAGTCTCGTGTTGTAATCAATAGATAGATCAGAAGAAGGCACGGACAACACTGGAGGAATAAGGGTCTGCGAGACATCAACTAAGTCTCGAGACATAAGCAAAGTTCGAGAGGTAGGACCTCTCGATACAGTATCCAGTTCGAGACATAAACAGAGTTCGAGAGATAGACCTCTCGATATTGAGTTCGAACATCAAGCAATCAAGATATCAACCTTGGTCTCGATACACTAACAATTCTCCAACAAAGCTGAATGACGGTCAGGATTAAAGTTTGGAGAAGAAGAATATCATGGAGATAAAATAATGAAGAGGTGCGAACGTGAATTTCAAAATGGGCGGAAATGGATGACACGTCAGATTCCACCACAAACGGTCAAAAGGTGCACCAATGCTGAAGTGGTCTGATTCCCTACAAACAAGGAATAATGGGAATATAAAAAGAGTACTTTTACCAAAAGACGAAAGTGGGCATGGACTCAAGAAAGTGAACTATGGAATATTCACTACAAGACAAGAGGTTCAAGTTACAAGATCACCACTCCATGAAAATGCTGAAAATATGCAAGACCCATACATCAGCATGGGAGACAAATTTCAAACGGAATAATTTTCCCTCCAACGGAATTATTCCTCAACTCTCATATAAAAGGACGTGAAGACACAAAAAAAAAAAAAAAAAAAAAAAATTCGAAGAGGTGTCTGATTCAAACGTTCAAGTGCAAGTGCTTAACTTGGAATATCATCCTGATATTCAAAACAGCGAGAAAACACATCTTAGTGTTTGAGAGAGTTACAAAGCTTAAACTGCTATACATCTAGAAGGTGACCAAAGCCGCTTTACATCGAAGTTGATTCAACGATAGCTTGTGGTCAGATTGGAGCTTGTTACATTCAACTGTGACAACCAAAAACACCTTGCTTTGGACTAAGCAAGAGAGGTGGAGTAACCTGGCAGCTGTCCGAGTGAAAGAAACCTGAGGCTTGACGCGGGCTTGGTGATCAAAGGTCAAGTGCTCGATAGGTGGAGTAACAAGAAGCGGGGCGAAAAACCTGAGGCTTGAGGCGGGCTTCGTGATCAAAGCTCAAGCGCTCGATATTGTACTAAAAAGGGAAGTTTTTAGTGCAATCCTTCCAGGGAGTTTCTGGAAGAAGAGTGGACGTAGGCGGGTTGGCCGAACCACTTAAAAATCTCTCTTGCATTTACTTTCTGTTTATATCTCTCGCTAACCTCTCGATTGCACTGCATATAAACACACCTCTCGAACTAACCCAAACTCGTGCTAATTAAAAGGGGATAATATTTCCGCTGCGCATAAAACTTTGTCTACATCTCGTGAGGTATCGAACCTAAACATCCTAAGTTCAATACACTCGAGAGGTCGAAAAGATTTGCAAAATCTTATACAAGTCTATTCACCCCCCCCCCTCTAGACTTGTACCCCATCCCCTTGGGACCAACACTGCCCTTGATTGGGATTCTGATTATTCTGATTATTTCTCCACTGAGTTCCTTGGTTGCCACCTCTGTTCCCTTGATTACCTTGAAAACCTGGTGGATTGTTCCTCACTTGATTGCCTTGATTGTTCCAAGAGGGAACAAACTGATCTCTTCCTTGCTGTTGATAGTTCCCATAACCTTGCCCCTGGCCCTGTGGTCTAGAATAACCAACGAGATCAACTTGCTCCACATTAGGCTGAGGGACTTGGTTACCGGAGTCTAACAAAGGACATGTCTGAGCTATATGATTTCCACCACAAATTGCACAACAGGCTACAAGAGGTACCTGTGGCACAGAATAGGGGTTAGGAACATAAGGATTCTGTGGAATCAGTGGAGGCTGAGCAACTGCCTGGACACTCTGAGTAGGGCCCTGTACTAACTGCTTTAGCATATGTTGTATGGTATCCAGCTGAGCCTACATTGCCATTTTTTCTTCAACTTTGAACATCCCAGCTGTCTTCTCTCTCTTGGGTATATCATCCCCCTCAGTGTACCAGTAAGTATTGTTAGAGGTGATCCTCTCAATCAACTGCTCTCCAGCTGCCGGTCTCATATCAATGAAAATACCCCCAAAGGATGAGGTATCTAGAATAATCTTTGACCGATTCGACAATCCCTCATAGAATGAGGAAATAAAATCACCTGAGGTCATCAAATTCTTCGGGCACTGCCTCCTCAACTCCTTAAATCTCTTCCAAGCCTCAGGAAGATCTTCATTACCAAACTGCTGAAAATTCTGAATCTGTTTCTTTAACTTGGCAGCCTTTGAAGGAGGACAGTACTCCTACATGAAAGCCTTGTGTAGCTGTTCCCAGGTAATGAAATGGTTGGCTGGAAAGGAATTCAACCAACTCTATGCTTGATCTCTCAAGGAAAAGGGAAACAGTCTCAGCTTGATGGCCTCACTAGGAACACCATTCATCTTGATGGTATGGCAGATACGATCGAAATGCACAATATGGGTTTTCGGGTCCTCAACCCGAGATCCTCCAAACTGATTATTCTGGACCATCTGAATGAGAGTAGTCTTTAACTCAAAATTGTTTGCCTCAATCCCTGGATACACAATGCAATCCTCTTCAGTAAACTCAGGAGCTAAATGGGCTGCCATGGGAATTGCTTGTGGGACTTCCTGGGCAAACTGCTGAAACAGGTTGGGATTCATCTGATGGAGAAGATTTTGCATCCCAACCCCATAGCCTGGCTGCATAAAAGGAGCTCCCAATCCTCCCCCAACATAGATATTCGGGTTTGGATCGGCCCTGTAGTTCTGTGCCTGATTCTGAACATTTGGATTTGGGGGGGTTAGCACGAACTCCAAGGTTGTCCCCAACTGCCTCTCTCTGCCTCGGGTGCTGTTGTGTGTTGGCACCAGTATGGGTTGGCTTCCCAGTATTGCTACTGTCTCCGGTCTCCATGTCTACTTCGAAGTCCTAGAACTCTCGAAGCCAATCACGTAACACCTTCTTCTCCCTCCTTAACTTCCTCTCAAGATTTAGATCGTAGGGACGAAGATTCGTGCTCCCTTTTCGATCTAGTGTGCATAAAAGGAGGGTAACCTGCTATCTAACACAACCACAGACACTCTTGGAAGGAACTAGTTATGGGTTAGTGCAAATAAATTTTTTTTTTTGAATAATGAATAAAATAAAACTTGATCTCCTAAAATTCACTAACTCTAATGCTAGTAATAAATTAATTACACAATCAAAACCAAATAAACCAATTCCCGGCAACGGCGCCAAAATGTGATGAGTATAATGATGAGTGTAAAAGTGGGTGTGTTATGTCGTTTCGCTGAGGATTGGAGCTATGACACGAAATTGTGTGAATTAAGAATACTAGGCACTAGAGTGTGTGAATCAACTAGAATCCAAGCAACTAATAACTGAATGATGGAAAATTAAAAGAAAACAATTAACTATGGAGATACTGTATGATAAGGGAATGGGTCAAATTAGGGGAATTGTAATCTTGATGTTCTAACAATCTCAGAATTTGAGAAAGAATATTTAACCTAGGGATTTATGGGCAATGCACATAAGAATTCAACTCAGCTACTTTCGTAATCAATAAGCCGAATTATGCTACAATTACCCCACTGTCGTGATGCATCAATCATAACCTTAAGCACCTAAGCATTGTAAGCCCCCAAAATTACCTCTATTCTCATAGTAGGAAAATTAGGTTGAAATTGGTAAGGCTCGAGGTCTTCATCCAACTTTCGTTGTAATGAATCCCTCTCCTAGACTAGCAATTAATTGTGGCCATCAATCAATAATAAGTAGAAAGAAATCTCCAAATCAACATAAACTCTGGGTAAAAGATTCAATCCCTTTATGCAATTATCATAAACTGAACATCAAGATTAACACCCTAATCCAAACCCATAAGCGAATTACTCACGCATGATTGAAGTAAACAAAACAAAGTAATAATAAATAACCATAAACATTGCAAGAAATGTGAGAAGAAAGTAAATAAAGGAATAAGAGAACTTAACTGATAAAGAACAAATCCAACTTCAATCCAAGATTCCAAGATTCCAAGCTTGCAATTAAATAATCTAATGTGAAACTAATCTAAACTATGCTGGGAAAATATAAAGAGAAATAACTAAAACTAACTAGGGTTTTGAACTCTGTAAGGGAACTCCTTCAATTGTAGAGAATAGGTAGAATATATAGGAGGTAGATGGGCCTTGGCCAATTAGGCAACTTCCAATTATTTTCCAATTTGTATTCTTCCTTGTAATTTCCTTTTCTTCCGGAACTTGTCCAAAATGTTCCAAAATTCTTCATTTGTTGTTCCTTGTAGATAATTCAACACTTGGACAAAATAACACACAAACAATTCCCAATTTCATTAGGATAAGGGAAATATCTAAAAACATAATAAATGTGAGTGAAGGTTATACCCCTCATTTATGTCCCTCTTTTTCGTTAAGTTTTTTTGTACGTTATGTTATAAAAGTTGTACTACATAATATTTTGGACAAATGTAACCGTACCATTATAACTTCCGTTATCTTTTCCACTATTTTTACTATGCATATGCATCCACCATATATTTTCTTATCTCCTTCAATAATAATAATAATATATACACATTAAATATTAGAGTTATATGTTAGTTATTTTTTAAAATATAAATATCCAATTTATAAAAATATTTTACATTATTATTATTATTATTATTATTAACTATATTAAAATTTAAATAAATTTAAAATTTTAATACAAAATACTAATATTGGACACCTATTTTTTGCGCATCGCGCATAAGAAAAACTAGTAACTAAAATAAGGGGTGAATTATTGTACAAAATAGCAGATATTAGCTACTCATTCATCATTTGCAACTATAACTTAATGAGGTAGCTCAAGTAGTAAGTGAGCGCTAATAAAGTTAGCCTAGATGTTTGAATGGGCCAAACCATGTGGATGAACTCATCGGATCGGAGCTTTCGCGGTTCAGAGAGTACATATATGTTACGTCATTATTACATTTAAGTGAGCTACTTTTGAAAAATTGGTATCCATACTGTAAAGGGGACCTAATTTTAAGACAAAATTAAAGACTCTACGGCTAAGAGAATGGGGATTGTCCCTTCCAAGAGATAAGATCAAATTTATCTTTGAGTTGTAAAAAGATGAAATAAGATTCTCTCTTATCTTCGTCTTTATTACAGCCTGTAAATATGTAACATTTGTACAAAAGTAGTTGATAGTTGATAAGATAAGATTCTATCTTATCTTTTATCACGGTAGATAGTAGAGATGTGTATTATCCTAGAATCTTCTATCGCCTGTATAAATAGGTGTGATGTTCTCCCCGCATAACACACAACTCACAACTTTCATCAACCTTGCATCATAAATGAAATCCCTTTGTTTCCTACGCACAATATTTTCACACTAAATTCCTTTACTCCTACTTCTTCAAATTGCTACTAAGAGGTATGATTCTAACTTAATCTTCTTACTTTATGTTAGTTTTTATTTTTAATTTTAATCATATGCATATCTATATCCAAAAGACGTAAATCCTGTTTGAGCCGAAGCAATCCATGTAGTCTAGAAAACCTTCGGGGAAGAAGTACCAGGATTGGAAAATATTACCCAATTAAGGTTCATAGATGTTGTTAGGATTGTAGACGGAGAAATTCGGTAGTGGGTTAAGGATGAAAAGGTGAATGTTTTAGATAAAATATAATTAATTAGTAAGCATAAAAACTAACATGAACTGATAAGACTAAAAAGAATCATATCTGGAAGTAGTAAAAAGAAGAAGAAGGAGTAAAGCTTCAAAACTCTTGAACAAAGTCTAAATTTAAAAAATAAATTTACAAACGTTTTGAGAAAAAATAAAATTTCTAAAATGGACAAAAAAACTCATTCAAGACTATTTTGGAAACGATGAAAATTTTCAATTTGAAAGAAATTTTGGAAATAATTTTACAACATATTATCTAGATGGAAATTCAAAAGACAAAAAATTTATGGAATACACAATTGATATACCAAATTTTGATGAAAAAATTTCCAACTTACACAAAAAATTCCATTACCCAGATCTGGTAAAAAAATTATCTAAGCGTTTAAATTTTTCAGTATTTCAAGAAAAATTTATACTAGATGAATTTAAAAAATAAATTGGAATAGAATTTGAAGGAGAAAAATTAGATAATTTAATTGAATAAATTCTTCAACTGGTCTCCCGGTCAAAACACATCAGAAATTTTGAAGCGGACTATAATTAACAACATGCGCACATAAATTATTAGATAGGAGAAACCTCTAAGTATTCATCTCCTGTTTATCCGGTAATTTATGACTCTGATAATTATGAAAATTATTACAGCGGAACTAAGACAGACTAAAACAGATTTTTTAGCATTTTTTTATTGGTATAAATTATCACTCCTACGAAAAACATTCTTCACACATCTCTTTCAATTAACTATTATTCCCTAATTTAATTTTGTCAATTCTTACACCGATTTAAACTATTCTCCTAGTCAATTCCTACAAATTATTCTCACCTTCATTCCCGAACATAATTTTCTACTCCTACACACTTATATATAAATTTGCCAACTCTTACACATATTTTTACTTTTTTACCCAGATCTGGTAAAACAAATTATCAAGCATTTAAAATTTCCAGTATTTCAAGAAAAATTTATA
This sequence comes from Ipomoea triloba, assembly GCF_003576645.1. Lineage (NCBI taxonomy): Eukaryota > Viridiplantae > Streptophyta > Magnoliopsida > Solanales > Convolvulaceae > Ipomoea > Ipomoea triloba. The sequence goes on from NC_044928.1 coordinate 21,665,915, forward strand.
CTAGATGAATTTAAAAAACAAATTGGAATAGAATTTAAAGGAGAAAAATTAGATAATTTAATTGAAGAAATTCATGAACTGGTCTCCCGGTCAAAACACATCAGAAATTTTGAAGCGGACTTTCATCAACAACATGCGCACATAAATTATGAAATAGGTGAAACCTCATATCATGTTTATCCGGTAATTTATGACTCTGATAATTATAACTCTGATAATTATGAAAATTATTATAGCGGAACTGAAACAGACTTAAACAAATTTTTTAGCAATTTTTTATTGGTATAAATTATCACTCCTATGAAAAAATTCTTCACACATCTCTTTCAATTAACTATTCCCTAATTTAATTTTGTCAATTCTTACACTGATTTAAACTATTCTCCTAATTAATACTGTCAATTCCTACACACTATTGTCACTTTCATTCCCGAACATAATTTTCTACTCCTACACACTTATATTTAAATTTGTCAACTCTTACACATATTTTTACTATGCCACTACTATTCCGTTATTTATTACTCAATTTCCTACACTCCAATATTAATATTCCCTTATTTATTACTCTAATTTCTACACATCATCAATTCCTACACTATACTCCCTAATTAAATTTTCCATTCTTACATTATAATCCAACAATTCCGACTTGTAGCAATTTAACCTCTGTGGAGGCACACAACCCCCCTTCACAATTGATATATATATATATATATATATATATATATATATATATATATATATATATATATATATAGTAAATCAATGTTTATTATTTATATACACTAAGTTTATTATTTGTATACATAAATTATACTATTTCTATGTTTGTGTTTTGATGCATAGTTCATACTAATATGTGAACCATGATCCACAATAAAGTTTGCCTAGACGTTTGAATGGGCCAAACCATGTGGATGAAGACATCGGATCGGAGCTTTCGCGGTTCAGAGAGTACATATATGTTACTTCATTATTACATTTAAGTGAGCTTTAAATGAGCTTTCCTATTGTGGTTACTCATTCATCATTTGGCTTTCTTATTGTGGCTACTCATTCATCATTTGGCTTTCCTATTGTGGCTACTCATTCATCATTTACAACTATAACTCAACAGGGTAGCTCAAGTGACAAGTGGGCAATTAATAAAGTTTGCCTAGATGTTTGAATGGGCCAAACCATATGGATGAACTCATCGGATCGGAGCTTTCGCAGTTCAGAGAGTACATATATGTTACGTCATTATTACATTTAAGTGAGCTTTCCTACTATAATTCAATGGGGTAGCTCAAGTGGCAAGTGAACGATTTCAACGATTTTCTCTGGGCAGACTTGGACTCGGACCATTTAACGAACGGAGAACGGGAGCGAACGCGGATGGACCCAGCGGGTAGACCCGGACCGGTAAACGGACAGAGAATGGGTCCACCCGCACCGTTTAACGGACAGAGAACGGGAGCGAACGCGGATGGACCCAGCGGGTAGACCCTGACCGTTAAACCGACGGAGAATGGGTCCACCCACATTCACTCCGGGAGGCAAAAGTTGGACCAGGGGAAATGGGAAATCGTCACTTGTGGGAATCAAACCCAGGGTCTCTCAAAATTCTCCCTTACAAAAATAGCTCACTTACCGCTTGAGCTACCCCATTTAACTCTAATTACAATGTTTTTGCTAAATGATATGCCTTAGTAGGCTTGTATTGTTACTAACTCTTGCTGCTTGATGACTTCATCATGATGGCAGTATAAAACGCTTAATGCGTGGAACTCCCTTTAAATTACAACGCTTAGCGAAAATTGCAACAACCAACGGCTAAAAATTTATTGTATAAAATAAAAAATTTTAGGGGTTTAAAATTAGGATATTTAGCCAAGGACCTTGTGGTCCAATGGCATCAAACCATTCCCTTTATACGGGAGGTGGTGGGTTCGAGTTTCGGTGAACTAATAGAGTTAGTAGTATTCAAAAAAAAAAAAATAGGATACGTTACAATTTGGCACATCAAAACCTATTTACACTTTTTTCTCAACACTATTTGATGATGAGATCAGCATTGTGTCATCCTAAAACTTGTGCTGTATTGAAGTCTTCATGTTTTAGATGCTTACAAAAATTTGTTGCTATGAGTATGAAATTGATTTGTACACACTTTACAAATGAAAATCTAGGGATTTAATTTCTAATTTTATTTTTATATTTGAATCATCAAAATCTATTAATACAAATATTCCTAACCATAAACGCTAAACTATAGGTACATCATATCTATTTTCATCTATTCCATAGTAGGTTTTTAATTTTGATTCTATATCTTCGTAAAGACAAAGTTTAATGTACATATGCATTACATTAAAGTAATAAGTTTATGTACAATAGATTTACTTTTAATTTTTTTTTTAAACTTATTATAAATATGACTATAATTTTAAAGAACTCAATAAGAGCTTTTTACTGATAAATATATTTTTATATATTAATTTTATTTGTATAAAAAGAAAAATAAATATAGGATAGAAAAAAATTTTAAGGTGAAAAAATAAGGTAGCTTGGGACTTTGGTGCATATCAATATTGTGATCTATAGTTCACATTATAAAGTATATCACTGTTATATATGTTAATTTTTAGTATGCTTACAACACTTTTGGTTCACGGAATGAATTTTGAGGTAATAGAAATGTTATTCCATAAGGAATGAAATATGCAAGGAATAGAATAAGAATTGTATTCTATTGTTTGGTTCGTGAAAATAATAGACTTTTGAAATTATATTACGGTGTTTGATTTGTTTAATGAATAAAAATGAAATATATTTTAAAAAACATAAATATCCTTATAAAAATATGTAATAATAATAATAATAATAATAATAATAATAATAATAATAATATTCATATTCTAATTACATAGAGTTCATATCCACATCTTACAGACTATTTGTTAAAATCTAGTCTCATATATATATATATATATATATATATATATATATATATATATATATATATGTATGTATGTATGTATGTATGTAGAATTAATTACACTTTTGGTCCTGTGACTATTGAGGTCGTGTTAATTTCAGTACACGACTTTAAAAACTAACAATTTAGTCCCGTAACTATGCAATTTTTAACACATTTAGTGCACCCGGCCAAATCTCGCCGGAAAAGCGTAAACTTTTTTGAATTATGTATTCATGGGGGCATTTTGGTCTTTTGCTCCTCATATGTTCTTCTCCATGGTTAATGTCTAGTCTGCTTCTTCTCCATGGTCAACGTCCGATTGCTTGAAGCCACCGTGAAATCCAACACTATCCTCGGCCGATGGGTGCCCGGAGTACTCCATCGGCGGCGGGCATTAACTTAGTGAGGGTTATAGTTCTTGATGAAGGTATTTCTTGTAAGGAACTTCAATTCTTTCGCATCTGCATGGTTGTAGACGGCGGTGGCGGACGGAGGAAGCAAAGAATCTACTGTAAGACAAGCATCATCCAACATATTCCTTATTTAAACTTAAATCTATTTTTTTCAAATAAAATTAATTCCCTGCAGTTAGGCAAAGATGAGTTCAAGAAGATTGACAAGTTGGGTTGGTTTTTGTTAAAATTTGTGAGCAAAAGAAATTTCCCCTTTTCTTTTTCCGGTCTTCGTTGCAAGAAATGCGGAGAAGAACGAAGAAGCAGGGAGGAAACAAATATGGAGAGGCTAAAAGACCAAAATGCCCCTATTAATAAATAATTTTAAAAAAGTTTACGCTTTTCCGGCGAGATTTGGCCCGTGGACTAAATGTGTTAAAAATTGCATAGTTACGGGACTAAATTGTTAATTTTTAAAGTCGTGTATTGAAATTAACACGACCCCAATAGTCACAGGACCAAAAGTATAATTAATTCTATGTATGTATGTATGTATTTATTTATAAAAAAAACAAAATCTAATAAATAGAAAAAATCATATAAAACTTAAACACCACATACATTCACCATATATAAAATCAGATAGAAAAAGATGTTTTTTGATAGAAAAAATAAGTCTAAACAAATTTTAGATTTAACTGGGGATAAAATAGGAAATAGCAATTTTATGTGATAAAATAAATTTTTAATATATTATAAATGAACATTTATCGGTGGCCCACCTTAAAATGTTTATATTGCTTCATATTCCCTAATCTATGACATAACTATCGATAGATGTTTGAATGGCCGTTGGGTCGGAACCATGTGGATGAACTCATCAGAGGTTTTGCGGTTGAGTTGTTCAGACGACAAATTATACCATGGACCAGGAGCTATTTTGCATTGTGGATTCTAGTCTAAAATAACTTTCATATTATGTGTCTGCAGTTGACATATTCTATACTGCAGTTTATAGTTTATGTGCTTGTAAACAAATTGAAGTCATATAACATGTTAACTACAAATATATAACATGATAACTACACACGCATAATATGTTAACTGCTGACACATAATATGTTAACTGTAAATAAATTGTAAACACATAACATTTTACAACATATTATGTCTGCCGTAACTATATTATGCGTTTGTCATTACCATGTTATGTGTTTGTAGTTAACATGTTATTTGTTTTCAATATATTTATATACATATAAATTGTTAACGATTGATACAAAATATATCAACTATTGACACAATTTTTTAACCAAACTCTACAATGAAAGATGGACTTTGGTCTATGGTATAAAGTACATTTGTTGTTCAGAGAGTGTGACAACTAACTTTAAGAGCGGACATATATGTCATGTCATTAATCCTTACATTTAAGTGAGCTTTAAATTGGCTTACCTACTTTTTTGACAACTATTTATAACAGAGATTGAAGTCGAGCAGCAAGCCAATAACCTTTAAGATTCTTTCCTGAAAGCAAATTTTAATTGTAATTGCAATTTCAATGGCGTGTTTCTCTGCTCCACTGCTCTTCTGTGTAACAAGAAGTAAGCCTCAGCTTATCGTGCCATCAACCGCCACACCTCATGAACATAAACCGCTTTCCGATATCGACGATCAACGCAGCATTCGAGTTCATGTTCCAATTTTGATGTTTTACAGGAACAGTGTTGAAAGGAGAGGGGAAGATCCAGCAATGGCTATCAAAGAAGGGTTAGCTAAAGCACTTGTTTTCTACTATCCCTTGGCTGGAAGGATTTTTGAAGGGGAGAATGGAAAACTGATAGTGAATTGCAATGGGAAAGGGGTTTTGTTTGTTGAAGCAAAAGCGAATGTTAAGCTTGAGCAGTTAGGTCATAAATCCATTCAGCCACCATGTCCATACTTGAAGCAACTCCTCAACACTCTGCCTGGCTCCAATGGGATCATTGATTGCCCTCTCCTACTTATTCAAGTAAGATAATAGCTAGCTACACCCTTTATTTGTCCTATTATGTGTCTGGTTTGATTAACAAGGTTAGTCTAACATTATTTTTAATTTAATTTTATATAATATTATTAAGTTTAATATTGTCAAAGATCTTGTGGCACCCGATTGCACCCACATGAGGGATGAGTTTGAGCCTTAGTAGAGGCGAATAGTACTAAAAAAAGTTTAATATTAATATATAAAATTTATATATAAATAAATATGTCAGGTAAAATGGAAAAGATGGAGTATTTATTTATTTTCTCTTGAATTAATTCATGATTTAATACTTTACTTTAATGACATTTTCATTTTTAATTCTAGACAAATAATTTGATCATATTTTATTATACCTTTGTTTTTAATTTATACCTTTTTTTTTTTTTTTTTTTTTTGAAAACCAATTTATACCTTCTTTAGTCTCAAATTAAACACAATATTTAATTTGTTAGGAGAAAATTGCAGTCACCCTCTCGAGACTAGATCCATTTTGTTGAGACATGCATTTGGTTTCAAAATGAGTTAATTCCATTTTTAGTCCTAAATTTGGTTTACAAAATTGTTTGAAACTTATTTTTTAAAAATATGTCACTTTTGAAAAGGGAACAAAGATGGGCAAAGTACTTTCAAGGAATGCATGTTAGTTTTTCTAAAAAATATTAGTTAAAAGGTAGAAAATGAAGGTATGATACGTGTATGTGTACAGTATTGTAGTTTAAATGAAAAAAAAAATGTATGTGTACAATATTGTAGTTAAAAGCCAAAAAAAAAAATGGTATATATATGTATAAGGGGAAAAAATAGTATTGTTGTTTAGGTATTTTTTATCCTTATATTTCAAAAAATAAATACATAACTACGTATTTATTATTTTGTATTTATATACGGTACTCTTTCCGTATTCTCTAAGTACAATGTACAGTATTCTAATTTGAAACAAATATTATAAAAGATAACAATGCATTCTTAAGATGCATGTTCAAAAAGGACAACATGCATCCTACAGTGTAGTGTTGCCCATATTTGTATCCCAATAATTTTCGTCCCCTTCTGTATCCCACCTAAAAAACCAGCCTTACCGGCGAAACCACGGTATTTACAAAAGCAAAATTGTTTGAAACTTATTTTTCAAAATGAGTTAATTCCATTTTTGGTCCTAAATTTATAGGTGACAATCCACTTTTAGTCATTTTTTATTAGAGCATCCTCATTTGGTCCTAGTATCATCAACAAAATCGTCGAAATGTCGTTAAATACAAAGACATTGCAACTCGTTCAATCCAATTTCATAGCCTCTACTTTCTTTCCTTCCTTATTAGAGGGGCCCGCGGGCTTATTTCTTTAAAATATTAACAAAGGGGGAGGAAGAATGGAAAGCCATCACTTTATTGATGGGGCATTTTGATCACCTTTTCCTCTCATCCTTCCCTGGTTCTGGTTCAGGAAAGAGTCAACTCAAAGATCTTACATCGAAGCAATCTATGGAGTTTTCCCTTATCCATACACTATTGGGATGGGATGACTCCTACTAGCTTTACCCCCCCCCCCCTCCAAGAACCGCACGTGCGAGTTCCCTCGCATACGGCTCATGTGTCAAAGACCCTTTCCTTCACGCTTGGTAAGCGCTTCACTGTAGTCAAGCTTACTGCTAGCCTACCGCCTTGAGCCAAGCTTCGACCGCGACTGCTCATCGCTTTTGGCCGCCTTATTCCGTCACTTTTATACAAAGTAGGTTGAATCACTATATTTTTTATATTTATTTTTTTTAAAAAAATTCATAATTAAAGATTGAAATACCCTTGTATTTGACGATATTTAAACTATTTTGTTGATAAAGGACCAAAAATGATCATACCACAATAATTCTAGAAATAAAAGTGGATGTTCTGATAAAAAAAATGACTTAATGTGGACTATCACCTATAAATCTACGACCAAAAATGAAATTAACTCTTTTCAAAATAGAGCCACTTGTTAAAAAGTACCCTACTTTAAAAATAAGCTCAAACTTGCAAAATCTTTGTCATGAGACAGGTGAAAAATGTAATACTAATTAGAAATAAAGTGTTTGTTACTTTTAAAAGAAAGTTTAACACAAAATGTAATACTTTTATATTTTGATTTAACTATATTAAATTTTTATTCAAAACTATTACGCTTTCCATTATAAGTATTAAATTTTTCAGTGTAAGTATTAAATTTTTCAGTATAAGTATTACATTTTCGTCTCACGGATCATTCTCATAGGATAGTCATTGTATTATGTACTGTGATGTAGGTAACCCGTTTTAGTTGTGGTGGCTTTGCATTGGGAATTCGATTGAACCACACTATGATGGATGGCCAAGGGCTCATTCAGTTTGTAAATGCGGTGAGTGAACTGGCACAGGGTGCTTCTGTTCCTTCAACACTTCCGATTTGGGAGAGAGACCTCTTAGTTGCAAGGCCAACCCCAACCATCACCTGCGAACACAACGAGTTCAACGATTTTGATCCATCCAAAACTACAAGGTGGTTGGACTTCGAAAAGGTGTTACTTACCAGAAAATTCATCAATGTACAAAAACTGGCGAGTGATCCTTGTGTGTTTTTTAGCAAACATATATTACACTCCCTCTTGGTCAAACGTTCATTCACTTTTGGCTCAAGAGAGTTACAAGCTATCAAGGACCAATGTCCTTCAAGTACCACATTCGAGGCACTTTCCGCCTGCCTATGGAAATGCCGTACCATTGCTCTCCGACCAGACCCTAATTCAAAGATGCTATTGACCATTGCTGTCAATATACGAGAAAGATTGCAGGACCCCAAACTGCCCATTGGATACTATGGTAATGCAATCGTGTCAGCCGCGACGGTAACCACAGCCAAATTGTTATGTTCAAATCCAATATCATACGCAGCCAAGTTGATTAGGGAGGCTAAAAATAAGGTTAACGACGATTATGTTAAATCGGTTACAGATCTTATGGTAACTAGGGGCAGACCAATGGGGACTATCCTCAGGAACTTCTTAATAACAGACATTTCAAGATTTGGATTTGACGAGGTGGATTTTGGATGGGGTAAGCCTGTATGTGGTGGCTCTTATGGTGTTGTTTACGGAGTTGGGTTCTTGCTACCTCATAAAGGGATGGAAGACACTAAGGGTAAACTGGTGGCATTAGCTTTGCCTCCAATAATAATGGGAAAATTTCAAAATGAGCTTAAGAAGATGACTCGAGCACAAAAGTGATTTTTACTATGTATATCTATATATGTAATGAGAGGGAGTAAATGTTACGTCTCCTATTTCCTTCTAAATTGTTTGGATCTTGTGCTTTGATGTTGTATTTTCAGTATTTTGAACACATATATCCTTATGAATAAACTACTTTATGCCCAAGGCGATGTCTGGAATTTACGTTTTTTTAATTGTTTAACAATTGTTTTTTATATAAAAAGTATTGTTTTAAAACATAACATTATTTTTTATAATTAATTCACAAAATAGTCCTCCGACTATGAGTTTTTCTTAATTTGTTCATATGACTTTTAATTGCATCCAAACTTGTCCTCTGAATATTAAATAAAAATTTGAGCCATATTAGTCCTCCGTTAGCATTGGCGTCAAGTTGGTGATAAAATAGAGGGAACGGGAATTTCAGCTCATCTACTCTATTTTAATCATATTACGACTCCATTTTTGCATATTGTGAAGCTTTTTAGTAAAAATCATGTCTTTCTATCCTCAAACTAAGATAAAAAAAATACTTCCTGATTATGTTTGTCATGAACACGTTGGTTCCTTCATAAAAATTAGGTCTAACTCAATAACCAAATATGTAAACTTTTCTAATAAAAAAATTAATATTTTATCATAATATTTTTCTTTTTTCTTTTATATCATGGTCATTTCCTTATTAGAATGCCTTAAAAACGAGAAATAGTATTATTAAAAAAAATTATTATGATAAAATATTAAATTTTTATTAGGGAACGTAACAACATGTTCATTACATGACAAACATAATCAAAAAATATTTTTATCGCAGTTTGAGGATAGGAATACCTAATTTTTACTAAAAAGTATCGCAATATGTGAAAATGGAGTCGTTGTATGATTAAAACAGAGTAGGTGAGCTGAATTTCTTGTTTTGCCCTACATTTTAATCCCTACTTGACGCCAATGCTAATTAATGACTAAATGGCTTAAATTTCAATACTCTGAGGACCAGCTTGGCGCAATTAAAAGTCAAAGGACCAATTCGAAAAAATGTCATAATCGGAGGACCATTTTGAAAATTAACTCATATTTTTTATTCCTTTTCAGAATAATGGTTTGTAAATTTTTTTTAACCAAGTACTTTTGTAAGAGGTTAGAGGTAATAAGCTAGTAAATAATTTTTATTTTTACAGTCTCTATGCACACAAAGTATTATAGAGATAGTAATTAAATAGTAGTAGATTTTATTTTACTTGTCAAATTAGAATACTTTAACATAGATAAGTCAAATAAATAAAAAGTTCAATACTTTCATTACCTCTTTAAAAGATTTTTGTTGGAGTGATGTTTTCGTATTATAGTTTCATATAATTTAATTTCTTAATGTGCAAGTATGTGTGTGTGTCTATATATATATATATATATATATATATATATATATAGAAAATTAATTAATCAAATGCGGCCTGTGCATTACGTTCGGTCGTGTGGTCCAAGATATGCCGCTGGATGGAGGTGATCTAACGGTGGGAGTTATATATTAGGATTTAGGAAGTTTAATTCGCGTAACTTAAGTGGGGCTTTATGGTAATTGTACGTGGGAAGGTAATTTTAGAATACAGAATACACCAACAAACGTATTATTAAAACACACCATTCAACATACTAAAATGCACCAGTTCTTAAATTAAAACACACCACGTAACCACCACACACCAAATGCAACTACTCTCGTAAAATTCACCACCATGTGTATTAAAACACACCATTCTACGTTATAAAATGCACCACTAGAGAAATTAAAACACACCATTTCCCACCATACCGAAATACACCACTCAATTCAAATGCACCAACAAAATTAAAACACACCATTATACGTTATAAAATGCACCAGTTCTCAGATTAAAACACACCACTTAACCACCACACACCAAATGCAACTACTCTTGTAAAATTCACCACCATGTGTATTAAAACACACCATTCTACGTTATAAAATGCACCGCTAGACAAATTAAAACACACCATTTCCCACCATACCGAAATACACCACTCAATTCAAATGCACCAACATAATTAAAACACACCATTATACGTTATAAAATGCACCAGTTCTCAGATTAAAACACACCACTTAACCACCACACACCAAATGCAACTACTCTCGTAAAATTCACCACCATGTGTATTAAAACACACCATTATACGTTATAAAATGCACCACTGGACAAATTAAAACACACCATTCCCCACAATACCGAAATACACCACTCAATTCAAATGCGCCAACAAAATTAAAACACAACATTATACGTTATAAAATGCAGCAGTTCTCAGATTAAAACACACCACACACCAAATACACTTACTATTGCGAATTACACCAATATTATCTCAAATATGAACCAGATTAATGTTGATAATGCACAGAGTATTGCAAATTACTCCATTCTTATTTCTCTGTTGGAGTCGACCTTTGCGTTTTGTTCTGAACGGAGCACTCATTGCTGGTGATGGAGTCCCTTCTACGCTCGTCTGGTGTTTCTTGCTTAGTGCTCGTCGACTTCAAGTCTCCGTCGTCGTCTGATCTGATCTGGTTTTTAAATTGTAGTGAATTTTCAACATTATCCTTCCCGTTCGCGTAGCTAAAGATTGGCGCCTGTATCGTTTGGATTAATATGAAGCCTTAGATCATGGGATCTAATGGTGCAAATAAGGCCACACAGCTGCACGGGGGAGACTGGCCGCATCTGATGGGGACTCTATATATATATATATATATATATATATATATATATATAATTGGGCATGCAACACTCGACCCGAACCACAAGAAGACAGACAGGCGCATGGAGAAGTCAAACAGCCACCCTTACAACAGCGCGACACATTAAAGAGGGGGAGTTACTCCAACGGCTCCTCAGTGTTATTATCCACACTTAGTACAACATTAAGCATCCGTTACATTCACAAAGAGTCGTTGCACTCATGAGTATAAAAGAAGAATCATACTGTAGGAGGGGGACATGTTGAGACACAACCACTATTGTATTATACTGGAAACAGATTACCTGTACTACTCATTGTACTGAACTAATAATACAAACCATATTCCGGTAACAATAATACCGTCATTGGTGCTCTTGTTGAGATCTGTGATCATATCTCAGGCAAGCTCTACATATTACAAAATTATTAGCTTAGCAATGGATCCTGTACTGCAGCGGCAACCAGGCCACAAGGGGGATCTTCGTAGTAGCCCAAGCTGACCGCAATCAACCCAAACTGAGTGTGGTTTCGCAACAAGTTCATGAGGCGGTTGGCCCGCTCCTCCATCTCCATGTCAACGCCGGTGAGGCCACCTAAGCCATCCGCCTCATCAAGTGCATCCGCCTCACCCAGTGCGTCCGCCTCATCCAAAGCATTGCCTCCAGTAGCGTCGCCTCCTCAAGTGGCATCCGCCTCATCCAGTGCGTTGCCTCCTCAAGTGGCGTCCACCTCATCTAGTGCGTCGCCTCCTCAAGTGGCGTCCGCCTCATCCAGCACGTCGCCTCCTCAAGTGGCGTCCGCCTCATCAAGTGCGTACGCCTCCGGTGGCATCGCCTCCTCAAGTGGAGTTCGCCTCCTCAAGTGGCGTCCGCCTCATCAAGTGCGTACGCCTCTGGTGGCATCGCCTCCTCAAGTGGAGTTCGCCTCATCCAGTGTGTCGCCTCCTCAAGTAGCGTTCGCCTCACCCAGTGCGTCCGCCTCATCAAGTGATGTCCGCCTCCTCAAGTGACGTCCGCCTTATCAAGTGCGTCCGCCTCCAGTGGCATTTGCCTCCTCAAGTGGCGTTCGTCTCATTTCATTCCTCCATTTGGAGAAAAATAATAATAATAACAAAGGAAGAAAAAAAATACACTCTATTCCCTTAGGGCTTTCACGAGACCCGATTTCCTTAGCTACTTGACAGGAAAGTGTTTTCTGGGTCAAGCTTAAGGCTTAGTTACAAAAACACCACACTCTATTCTCTTAGGGCCGGCACAGGGTCCGATCCCGCTAGCTACCTGACAGAAGGGTGTTCTCTTGGTCAAGCTTAAAGCTTGATTACAAAAATGCTATCCCCTAAGGAGTAGTACGGGGCCTAACTTCGCTCACTACCCTACAGAAGAGCTGACCTTTGAACGAGCCTACGGCCGGCCGAAGTGAGCTCGCACACAAAGCGCCAAAAAAAATATTGCAACAAGGCCTACAATTGGCAGGGCTCGCCCGCCGCGTCCACCGCGTTTGGCCAAGGCGTGGCCTTGACTAAATTCGGCCGAGGCCCCACCTCGGCCGCCGAGTTTTGCCTTTCAAAAAAAACAAAACAATTTCATCTCTCTTCTACACTATTATTACTCCCTAGTTGACTCGACTACGCTCGCAAACTAGGGAGTAGGTGGGTTGGTGACAGGATAATTGGGCATGCAGCACCCGACCCGAACCACAAGAAGATAGACAGGCGCATAGAGAAGTCAAACAGCCGCCGTTACAACAACGCGACACATTGAAGAGGAAGCGTTACTGCAACGGCTCCTCGGTGTTATTATCCACACTTAGTACAACATTAAGCATCCGTTACATTCACAAAGAGTCGTTGCACTCATGAGTATAAAAGAAGAATCATACTGTAAGAGGGGGACATGCTGAGACACAAACACTATTGTACTGTACTAGAAACAGATCGATTACATATTGTACTACTCATTGTACTGAACTAATAATACAAACTATATTCTGGTAACAATAATATCATCAGTGTATATATATATATATATATATATATATATATATATAACTATTTGAGCTAACCAATTTTCCCCTTTTTTTAATGATGTAAAAATTCATACTCAGCTAGTATGGTTAAAATTTTAAACTTGGTCAATTTTGACAAAGTTAAAATTAAATTTCTTTTTATTACTTATTTCAACCCTTTGTGGATTCGAAAATTTTGTTTTGTTGAGCCCGGACAAGGAAAAATCCAGAAGGCATGAGAGGGGTTGAATAAACTTTTAACAATTTTAAATACTTTTTTGAAATAATGCTAAGTAAGCTTGAATTTAGAAAATAAAAGCTAGGAAACGCGCTACCTTGTAGTGGAAGTCTTGAAGCTTGCCAATAAAACGATGTAGCTAAGTTTGACGATTTTGACATGTTAGTGTGTGTAAAGTATGGCGTTAGTTGCTCAGTAGAAGTACTGAAAATAAAAAGAGAGAGATTTTTATAACGGTACGTTCTCACTCCACTCTTTTCCTTAAACTCATAAGATGATTCTACTTAGTATGTATTTGTTTATAGAAAATACAAAGTGAGTTTAATATAAACTTAACATAAAAAATGCATCACAAAAATATCAGAAGAATAATTCAAGCTCCTAAATCAGCCACATCTTTATCTCAAAATTTCAAATTGGAGCTTGAGCTTCAGTGTCAAGTTTCCCATTATTTTGGTAAAAATACTGACAACCTCATTAGTCATTAGTATTTTTCTCCAAATTAGTATCTCATAAAATACAATATGCCAGTCATGTCGACAAATTACCTAGAACTGTTGGACTGGACGGCGACGACGATGGCACGAGGCTGGAGGCGTCGGTGGGCAGCGGCATTGGACGGTGACGGCTGGAGGAGTCAGTGGGCAGCGGCGTTGGACGATGAAGTAAAGCAGCGCAGTGTCGACGTGAGTGGTGGAGGAGAGGCGACCGACGGCGAGCGGCAACGCGAGTGCGGACGATGGCAGCATTAGTTGGAGTGGAGACTTCGGCGCCTTGTGACAATAGATTTAGCGTGGCATGTGGTGGTAGATTTGGAGGAAGGACAACAAATTTGTGGTAGAAATAGCCCTAGATTTGGAGGAAGGCAGCAGATTTAGCGTGGCGTCCGGTGGTAAATTTGTATTTTGGGGAATAAGGGGCAAAATAGCTGCATCCGAAGTGGGTACTTCGGACGCAGATCGATCTGCGTCCAAAGTACCCACAGTTTGTCGCGCATTTAAAAAAATTTTAAAAAAAATTATTAAATAATGAACTTTTAATTACAGAAATGCCACCGTTTCACTTTACACGTTCGGTGTTTCAACTTCGGATGCAAATTGTCTTATATTTATGGTCATTTTTGTACTACTGGTAACCGGACCTCCCGGACATAGGTTAGGTCTTGACCTCCTAAACGCTGCCCGAGCGAGTGGACTACTCTCTCGTCGCAAGTTCAACCCTCACCTTCAACCAAGTCACAGCCTTTTCCCTCACCAGGTCATCCTCCTAACATCCTCCACCACATGCTATTAATGAATAGCAGTGTTGCAAAAATCTCGCCTAGGCGCCGATTAATCCCCGCCTAGGCGCTAGGCGTTGGTCGACCGCCTAGCGTATCACATTAAATGGTGGTATAGGCGGCTGGCCGGCTAGGCGACCGCCTAGGCCGCCTAAGCTCCGCCTAGGCCGCTTAGGCGATGACCGCCTAGGCGTCAACTAGACCGACTAGGCACTGACTAGGACTTCTAGTCGGTCGATTAACAATATTAATTTTTTTAATGGGTTTTTTCACTCAAAACAATATCGTTTTGAGCGAAATAATCCTAAATTGTACAAACTTGAGATATTTTTTAGGTTAATATTTAATATTTTAGTATTAACTATTAAAATATTATATAATGTATAATTATTAGTCTTTAAAAAATTTAAAATACTTAAACAAATTTTTTTAAAAAATAAAAAGAAAATAAAAAAATACATGGGCGCCTAAGCGCCGATTAATCCCCGGCTAGGCATCCTAGGCGCTAGGCGCTTCCCGAGCGCCTAGCGACTTTTTCAACCATGATGAATAGACAAATAAAGCACAAAATATGATGCTAAACAATTCAATAGAGCAATGAACAAAACAAACGGGAGACACAGGGGTAAGAGGCATTAACTTATTCGTATTTTCTCCAATGTTGTAAAAATCGCGCCTAGGCGCCGACTAGGCGGCCAGCAGCCGCCGCGAGGAAGGCCGGAATCGCCCTCCTCCGCGGCTGGCCGCTAGGCGGTCTAGGCGACCGGCTAGGTGGTCTAGGCGCCGCCTAGACCGCCTAGCCGGCCGCCCCGTCACCCCCACCCCCCCTTTTTTTTCGCCGGAAAGCAGAGAAAAGTCGCCGGCGACGCCTCTGTACTGCATGCGACGAGAGAGACGTCGGATGGGTTGCTTGCGAAGCCGCCGCTGCCCAGTTGGAGGTCGCCGGTCTGGAGGTTGCCGGCGATGGATGCCGTAGCTTCGAGGTTGGAGGCTGCCAGCCAACTGAGCCAAGCTTTAAGATTTCAGATCTGAGATCTGTGAGCTTTAAGATTTCAGATCTGCGATCTGTGAGAGCCACCGCCGTTGGAGATTGGAGTTCAGATCTCAGATCTAAGATTTTGGAGCTTTGGAAGTTGATGATAGTCGACGATGGTGTGTAGGCTGGGCGGCTGACAGTAGGCTATTAGAAGTAGCGATGGACTTTTGGAGTTTGGAGGTAGTAGCTCAAATGTTTAATATTTCATAAGGGAATTAGATTAAGTTTTAATTGAAAACATAAAAAAATAAAAATAAAAATAAAAACTAAATCGGGCGCCTAGGGGGCGCCTAGCGTCTTTTTCAACATTGATTTTCTCACTATTTTTTTTTAATGAAATTGAAGTGATTGAATGAATAATGAACAAGAATTAGAGCTAAAATGTAGTAAACAAAAGCTACTAAAAAGGAATTGCAATAAATACAAAATCCCTAATTTCTCCCAAATTCTAGGGTTCATGCTCTTTGGTAAGAATTTCACAATTGCAAGTCCAACTCAATCCATGGCAATCAAGTGCTTCAAATTCTACAATAAGAACAAGTAACCACACCTCCTCAACATCAAGCACGCTACATTACATCACATTCAAGTCATAAGCATATAATTCTCAAATTCAAATTTCGCACATTCAAGTCATGGATTCCAAGCTTTACAAATTTCAAAATTAAAGCACAATGTAATGAAAACAAAGCAAGAGATTAAAGTACAAGCGTAAGGAAATGTTAAAATCTGACCTCGTTTCCATTATGAAGAGTCGAAGGTGAGAGAGAAGTGTGTGCGTAGTGCTGCTGTGCGCGGGGTACGAGAGAGACAGAGCTGTGCGCGGCTGGAAGATGGACGAATGTATTGTGTGGCTGGTGCTCAGCTGGTGCGGAAGTGAAGTGTGATGAAGTGCGGTGATGAATGGTGAGGATGGTTGCGAGAGAGGGAATCGCGACAGAGAGAAAGGGCAAGAGTAACGGGTTTTGGGTTTTGCTTTAGAGTTTAAGTGGCAATTGAAGTATACTTATAGGCTAATTTACAGCTTATCAAATTTCCCTACACTTAGACGTCAACCTTGCTAGACCTCAAGCAAGACAAAACTAAGTTAAGCGCATTGAAATACCAAACCTCTTCAAAAGCAATCGAACAATTTCAAAGGTCAAGTAAATAAGCTATGCACAAGAAATCAATGACATGTTGTTCCTCTTCCTACTTTATAAATATGGAGAAAGTGAATGTGGTACCTCAATTGGTAGCTTAGAGCCATCAAAACGGGCTTAGCCCGCCGGGTTAGTTCGTCCCGCCCCGCGAAAAGGATGGTGCGGGCTTTGATATTTTGGGCCCGTATTTTGACAGGCTTTTTAGCTCGCCCCCGCCATATGGCGGGCTTTAGCAGGCCCGCCTTGCCGGCTCGTTTCGACAGCTCTATCAATTGGATCAAAATGTAAGGACCCCTGAACAATCCGAAGGCCACTTATTGTTTTGCATGGTAACCCTCTCAGACACATTAATTCACAAGCACAAGGGTTTAGTTCAATCTATAATTTCCACAAGCCTACCAAGCCAAGCCCATTAATGGGAGCAACGCACACGGCCTTTCTAACTTTGGCTCATTTGGCCCCAAAGACCCATTTAACAAACGTGATAGTGTGACACAAGCCTCTCCACACGTTTTGGCTTAGCGTGAGAATCTCTGTATTTTCTAATCACCTCTAGGATATCCCGTCAACTCAACTGCCTTCACGTAGAGCTATAAGCTTTTTTGAAGTCTGTGCAATAGTTGCACGAATCTTACGAGATGACTCACCTCATATTTTTCCCTCCCAAATAAGGATAGCTTAAAGTCTTTTTAGCTTTTTCATGTAACTCGTTTTGCACATCCCCTCATGCCTTGTCCATTTGGGGTTTGGGAATCACATAATCTCACCAAAAAATAAAAAAAATCTCACCTTTTGCCTTGCGCCACACCAAGAAAGATTAAATTCCAGGCCTTACCACCTTACATTCCACAATCCTTACCGTATACACTCTCATTTCAAGGGATCTTTGACCGAGGTCTATGGAAATGGCGCATTGAACCTCAAACAAGCTTGTAAAGTTGAAATCAATATCCTAATTGGGTCCTATGCACATCTCACACGCTGTAGGGATGGTTTCCCATGCACACACACATTTTTAATTTTTCCAATCAATCACATCTATAGATCTGTCTTTTTTCAATGAACCAGAACGTGATACTTTTATTTTCTTATATATCATTTACTTTTAAATGCTTTCAATTCTAAACTCATTCTTATTTCAACCAACTTCATTAAAACGTGTGAATTATTAATTTTCTCAAATTAATTAGAACGAGACAAAGATTTGCATTGTATATTTTACAAAACTCAAATCTCTTAATGAAGTACTAATTAATTAGTTAAGATATCAACATAATTCTCGGGTTTATTGTTAAGAAATTAACTTACCAAATTTAGAGTTTATTATTATTTAATAGTTTAAAATTAAAAGTCTATTTACCTCTCCTTTATAATTTTTTATTTTCTTGTTTATGACCATCATCATGTTTATGATTTTATTGAGATAAAAAAAAAAAAAAAAAAAAAAAAAAAAAAAGTTGTGACCTACTTTATTTTTGTAAATGGATCAAAACATGCCACATTGGTAAAAAAAAAAAAAAAGCGGAAAATAAAAAGAGTAGAAATATGAAGTATTTGTAGTATGACACTAAGTACATAGCCAATATATGAAAGGTAAAAGTAAAAAAAAAAAAAAAAATCCAACAAAAACATAATAGGGCTGGAACTACTAGTTTAGTTCAAATAGATAGTAACAGAACCAAATTAAAAACAAAAAACAAAAACAAAAACAAAAACAAAAAAAAAAAGTTTAACAGCACAACTATTGAGCATATATAGTTGTGTATGGTAGTAGGTGGCCTAAGTTTAGTCAAGTTGAATGTTGGTATCGTATGCAACGCCAACTTTCCATTGTTGGGGCAAAATGTCCAACATCTCCACCCACTTAGTATTTCCATTCAAATTTGTTTGGAGTCGGAACGAGAGTGATCCCCTGGGAGGGTTTTGGTAGTCATATACTCCCCCGAATACCCTTCTCATGTCCCTCCACTCCTTGCAATCCGCCTGCACCGCACCTCTCACTTTGTTATCATGAGGCAATCTTATATATATTTAAAATATATATATTTCTTTTTGGAGTTTGGTAAGTCACTAAGCCATGCTTGAAAATCTAAAAATTTGTTTTATCATAGCAAATTAAAGTGATAAAAAAATGTAGGATTAGTAGACAACAATGGTGTTTCCAATAAAAACTTTGACCACTTTTGTTGACTATATATAATAAATAAATATAAATATACAGTCTAATATCAGTTTAGACTTTTAGTTGAGATAAATCACATGCTTGAATTTGTTTTGTCTCAGGAAAGAAGTCATGGGTTCAAATTGAGAAATCTCTGCACCATTCAATAAAAAGAGACTATCGTGTGTTGCGCCTCGTAGGCGTGAGCATACATATAATATGTAAACATAAATGTGCAATCTAGCTATTAGTTTAGCATTTTTGTCCTTGAAAAGGGTGAATTATATTATTGTACCTGCCAAATTTGGGCTGCTGTAATATCAGATAATCCACTTTGGTAGAGTGGCATAATGGCTATGTAATTAGGGAAGTCGCTTTTGTCATGAACTTGGATCATAAGATTGTAGCCATTGTAACGGCAGGGAATCCTGCGGTATTCCACGTCGACAACACCCAATGCGATGAGCTCATTAGCCAGTCCCGGGTTAGCCATTTCCGAGTAGGCACGTGTGCTCAGGATAAAATCTGTTCTGTCTCCTTCGCCGTAGTCCGTTACCACGATCCTCGTACCTTCCTCGTTACAATGTGTCGGAATCTTGCACCTCACCTGGGTCAATAATCATGAAATTTTACTATGTTTTATATTTGAAATCGATCGAAAATAGAGTTTTAATTTGTCCAAACATGTTCTAAGATGTTTTTAGTATTGTTTAAGTATATATAATTGGATTATAATTTATGAAAAGTACGTGGCAATATATAGTGAGAGAAAAAAGATTAAACATGCCCTGCAACAAAATAACAACCCATCTAACAACGAATTAAATAGTTACATATTATATTTACGGGTTTTAGTGGGGTGTTTGGAAAATGACTTATCAATCAAAATTTAGCTTGTTTAATTAGTCAAACAGCTAATATGAGTGTTTGATAAATCTTTTTTTGGCTTAATTTATTAATGCTAATAAGTTGAAAATGAAAAACGCTACTTTATTATCAGCTTATTGCATTTTCGTTTTAAAAGTCTAATTTACCATTAATAGTTGTTGGTGATTGTGGTGTTTATATTTATTTAAATTTACTTTTTTTTAATTAAATATGGACGAATTTTAATAATTTAGTTATGGATTTTTCTCTTAATGAGTTTAATTTTGGTGGTAGTCCTAATCAACCATTCTAAAAGATGAAGAATATACCTGATAGCATGCACCACAGCCAGTTCCATTCTTGTAAAGCTTAGAGACTCCACTCACTTTACCACCATTCACATTGCGTCCATAATCACCAAACCCACATGCTCCAGCTGAAAATTAAAGTTGTTTTATTTTCTCATCACCCAATGCTTGAAATTAATTATACTTTTGATTAAATATGTTCAAAAAAAGCAAATTATACCATGTATTAAGGTCTACCATGCATTATGAATTGACTGAATATAATTCTGGTCCAAAATAACTTTTAGATTATGTACACGTACTTTCAGTTAACTAACCGTTTATGTTTATGTAAATAAATTAAAAGCTAGCACATACTGATATGACTAAATTGCCCTATATACTCTGTGTGTATGATGATGTATATAGAAGGTAGGATCAATGCAACAATTTAGCTCAAAGTTCATCTCTTTATTCATTGTTCTAGAATAAAATGTAGAGAGAAGGGAGAGAGCTAGCCATTGTGAATCATAGAGAGAGGAAGAGCCTGGACCAAAAGCCAAAAAAGTCCCTTAACTAAAGGGTTAGGGTCCCTTTTATATGCTAATACCGTATAATACGTTGTATAATACGTTAGGCATACATACAGTCTTCGTAGGGCAGTATACTCGGGGTATATTCCCTATCACATACCATTTTAACTACAGAGACATAATATTTTAACAATATATTGTGTGTCTATAGTTAACATGTTATGTGTTTGCAGTTAACATATTATGTGTCTATAGTTACTATATTATGTGCCTATAATTAATATTTATGTGCCTTTAATTTATTTATAGACATATAAATTGTTAAATGCATGTACAAAATATATCAACTGTCGACACATAATTTTTGGATCAGCATCCACAAAATGTTCCATGATATAACAATGGCAAGAAAATATGATTGGCTTACCATACATAAAAAAAATAAATAAATAAAATTGTTTGTATTGGGCTCAAACCTCTTGATGTTGCATCTCAATCTCTTTAATTATTAGGCTAAGAGGTCATTTGTATGTATAAACAGTTATAATGAAATTAAAATGGACAGACAGAGGAAATTATATGCAAAAGTAACACATACTTGGAGTTCCATAGCAATCTGGGCTTCCATAATAGGTAGCTCTAGTGTAGAGAGAATTTTCTATCTGCTCACCATAGCACATCAGAGGTAAAATCACTGTAACAAACAGGAAAATGCACATGTTCCTAATCCCTAAACCCATGCCTATACTACTGCAATCCAAAATGCAGGAAAATGAGATCAACTGTATAGATTATAAGATCAGAGAAGAAACAATTAAGTGCAGTGAGGAGAAAAGATCCTCAAAAAAACCATATTTATAGCAAAATTTTGAACTGTACTTTAGGAAGCTGCAGCCACCTTGAGGATTTTGATTTGTTTTTTTATACTAAACTTTTTCCTTTTCTTCCACTAAGGTGTTGGGGTTTAACCAAGTTGAGGGTTGGGGCCCTGGATCTTGATAATAATTATATATGCATTTGTAGAAGCAGTCTCCAGGATTGACTCTAGGTGACCATTTGTCATCATCTTTTCCTTTACTGGCCTACAAAAATATAATAGGAAAAAATATCTTGAATCTTAATTGCTCTTTGCAAACCTTTTGGACTACATTTAGCAGAGCTCGCTGGCAAATTATGTCGTGGACCGTGGTCCACAATGGATTGTGGACCGCGCATCAAAACGACTTTGTTTTGATTAATGAAAACAGACAGATGAAACAACCTCCTTTCCGTGCCATTCACTTTCAGTTCATATACACTGCAGTTACATTTCAACACAACTGCAGTTACATTTCAACACAATTGCAGTTACATTTCGATATAACTACAGTTTTATTTGATAATATAAAAACACCAATGTGAAACTGTTATTCAGTATCAGTTCATATGCACTGCAATTATATTTCAACACAACTACAGTTACATTTCGATATAACTACCGTTCTATTCGATAATATAAAACACAAATGTGAAACTGTTATTCAGGATTAGTTCATATACAATGCATTGTGGACCGTGGTACACGGTATAACATCTGGAGCTCGCTAGTCTCCATTGAGGAGAAAAAAAATATGGTCTTTGTTTAATAAAATAAGGCTTTTAATTCACAGTTTATACTTGATACACAAAACCACCATATTTCTTTTTAGAGCAAATTGTCATTTTGGTCCACTGACTATAGGGATCCTATTAATTTTGGTCCGCGACTTTCAAAAGTGTTAATTGCATACCACGACTTTTCAATTTGTATCAATTTTGATCACTCCGGCGAAATTGCCGGCCAAATGTCGCCGAATTCTCTTAATCCCTCTGATCCAGCTTAATTTAAGGGGCAAAAATGTACTTTCCATCCAAACAAAATAACCCAACCCAACCCCGGTTCAGCTTACTGTTGGATCTTTTGACCAACATTTTCCTAAGTCCTAATTCAGCACCGCCCACGACTCCGGCGGCTCCGCCAGAAACTCCTGCGCCCCCCGCCACTTCTCCGTCGTGTACCGCCCCTTCGGCACTGCCAGAAACGTCCCCAAACTCAGATTATTCCGCAGAATGGAATCAATATCCCGCGGAAAAAACTCCGTCATTGAGAACCTCCTCTGGTACAACATACACCTCCGCGTCGCCCGGACTCAACTTTATGATCGTAACTCGGCTCGACACCCAACTCGAGTAGCGAACACGGGCTGAACCAGGATCGACGGTTTCCTGAACTTTGAGTACCCGCATTTATGAGTAAACAGATTAATAGAAGCTTGGTTGTCGTTCTCGGTCGCCATGTATGAATACTCGGCTCCATTTTCTCTGAACCACTCCTCCATTTTCGTCACCAATTTCAACCCAATTCCCATTCTCCTGTAACCAAAATAAATACCCATCACTAACAAGAACAAGAAGAAAAAGAAGAAGAATGATTTTTATATTACGTGACATATACATATACATATACATACAACTGAAATAAATAAATATATATATATATATACACAGTACCGGTGAAAAGGAGAGACGCGAAGGCCCAGGATATAAGCAACTTTGGCGTAAACAGGGAGAGGAAGATTGCCCTTTCCATTTCTTGACTTTGGTCAAAAGATCCAAGAGTAAGCTGAACCGGGTTTGGGATAGGGGTTTGGGTTGGGTTATTTTGTTTGGATGGAAAGTACATTTTTGCCCTTAAATTAAGCCGGATCAGAGGGATTAAGAGAATCCGGCGACATTTGGCCGGCAATTTCGCCGAAGTGACCAAAATTAATACAAATTGAAAAGTCGTGGTATGCAATTAACACTTTTGAAAGTCGTGGACCAAAATTAATAGGACCCCTATAGTCAGTGGACCAAAATGGCAATTTGCTCTTATTTTTACTATGTTACACACTTTTAATTTTACCACTCGCAAACTAATCACTCCATTATATGGCAAAATCCTAGATTTTAGTAGAGTTAAATTAAAATTAAAATTAAAAAATTAATGTGAAAGATTTTGTCACATCATAAAATGGGTGGTTTTAGTGGTAAAAATTAGAGGCATGCGCTAATGCGAACGGGCGCCCAGGAGAGAAATGAGAACGCTTCGTAGCCGTCCATGTGTCCAAAACAACAAATCAGATGTAATTTTTAAAAAAACGACGCGGGGGTATTTTCGTAAATAACTTGAATTTTGGTGCAGGTAAATGTGTTATAAGTGCAAGTAGCTGGTGCACCTATGCAGGTGAAATAGTGCAAGTAAAATCACTTACAGTACAAGTGCACCTATTTTCACATACAATTGCAAGTAAACTACATTGTTAACATTCATGCACCTAGGTGCAACTAATTACTACGTATAATTTTAGGTGCAACTAGTTATAACTTTAGGTGCAACTAGTTATAACGTTAGGTGCACTTAGTGTTGATGCTCAGTGTACATTTTACTTGCACCTGTAACACATTTTACTTGGACTTGCAATACATTTTACTTCCACTTTATAAAAATCAGTGTTTCTCATCCGTTAGATCTGGACACGTGGACGGATATCATGCATTCTTAGTTCTCTCCTTGGCGCACCGTTCTCATTTGAGCGCGATCCTATATATATATATAAGGGATCAGGAGCGAATCTTCTCATGGGTGAAACGTGCGGATTAATCACAACCTTTGATCTTGTCAAAAATTCAAAATAAACATCCTAGAATGAAGAACAATTAAAAAATGCGGTGGCATTATGGTCATTTTGCATAAGGTCACAACTTAAGGTGCCTAAGTTTAAAGCTTAAGACGAGCAAGTTCAAAACTTAAGGTGTGTAAGTTTATAGTTTAAGGTGCATAAGTTTATAGCGTTAGGTGCCTAAGTTTAAAGTTTAAGGTGCTTAAGTCTAAAACTGAATGTGCGTAAGTTTATAGCTTAAGATGCGTATGTTTAAAGTTTAAGGTGCGTCACTTTCTAGTTTAAGATGCATCAGTTTAACTTTTACGGTGCGTATATTTAAAGTTTAAGGTGCATTATTTTCCAGCTTAAGGTGCATAACTTCAAAGCTTAAAGTGCGTCACTTGATCAGTTGCATTTATGTTGCCAAGCGCGATTTTTTTTTTAAACAAAATTTTTCTTCAGTTTGAGCTGTTGATCTAGATTAGATCAACGGCTCAAATCTCACCCCATTTTTCATCTGGGAGAAGTTTCACACGCGAACCATCTCATATATATATATATATATATATATATATATATATATATATATATATATATAGAGCAGGGGAGCCACCTGGCCTACTAGTTTAAATTAAATGTTATCATAATAGACCACCTGTAAGTAACTATTATTTAGTAATTAAAATGTGATGTTATAGCTTAAAAATAAGGGGATTGAGGTTGGTAGGTAAATGCCCTGCTAAACTTTGATAGATATTAGCATGAGGTCGCCTTGATGTTGAAATAACTATTAAATGTACTAAAGCGTCATTAGTATAGAGTAATGGAAAGATGGGTCATTATATTCTTTAAGACTGCCATATAATCTTTTTGCACAATAAATATATAATATACTTTATTACATACATATTCAATTAACTAATAAATTATGTTGATTTCAAAAAAAAAAAAAACTAATAAATTATGTTTACTTTTGTGGAATAATAAATTTTTTCAACCATTCAATGGGTGGTTAGAATTTTTGGTCACTTTGTAATTAATCACCATTAACAATACAGTAATAAAAAAATTTAAAAAAATTGTATGTCCACTTTTTGAGTGCCAGATAGAAAATAGGTTTTTTTTTTTTTTTTTTTAAA
>NC_044928.1:21691803-21705850 GCF_003576645.1 Ipomoea triloba
AAAAAAAAAAAAAAAAAAAAAAAAAGAAGCTAATAACAAATTAGTAACCGATCACATATTCACATGCATTTAATAAAATTTATTATACTTATAAATTGTGCATGTAATAAAGCATCTACCATAGAAAAGTATTTTCAGTCCCTAGCTGCTTGTGCACCCTCCCAAACGCACTCAGGATTTCACAAAAATAATTGTGATGATTGTCTATGTTGGAAATGACATCATCCACGTGGTTAACAACGTTTAATCCTAAGTATTTCTGTCTGGTTGCATTCGCATTCGATATCCATAATGTGTTCTGATCTTCATTTTAATATTAATGAATGATAATCAACCATTCAACCCATTATTAATTGAGTATAATCATATTTTGTCCGCTTGGACAACTCAATTAGTCACAAAAATGAAATTTGTCGACCACAAATAATCTTATTTTGTCCGCTTAGACAACTCAATTAGTCACTAAAATAAAAGTTGTCCACCACGGATTGAGTCTCACCATTTACATTATGGAAAAACCTCTCAAATGAGTGAATTTCTTGTGGGCAGTGAACAGAAGATGTCTTTATCGATCAGTTAAGTCATCATGATTTATCCTTTCATGACTCCATAATTCTTTCGGATCAGAGCATATAGTTGAACGATGAAAAATGTTATAATAATAATTCAAAAACAAAAATTAAATAAATAAATAAATAAAGGAGCTATTTTTTAAAAGAATTAACATGGCTGCTCTTGCAGTCACTGTATATCTAGCCGGCGGCTGAAGAAAAAATAATATTACTCCGTACGTACCTATGCAATGACTAGTTAAGATATATTCGTAAAAGGATTACAACGCCAGGTCGTTTTTTGAGTAAGTGGGCTGCATAGATATGTTTGGTTTAGAAGCACTAAACCCTCAAGTCAGGACCCTATTTGCACTAGCTAGATTATATATATTAGACCTCAATTTAGGGGAGAAAGCACTATATAATATAATATTGAGAATACTAATATGGTTAATACTCCCCCTCAAGCGTAAGGTTGAATAGGCGCAACATTGAGCCTGTCCCGAAGAAATTGAAACCGCGGAGCTGGTAGGGACTTGGTGAAGATGTCCGCCAGCTGATCTCGTGTCGAAACAAAATTAACAATCAAGTCTCCGGAAGCGACCTTTTCACGAACAAAATGGTAATCAATTTCAACATGTTTAGTGCGAGCATGAAAAACTGGATTAGCTGCCAAGTATGTAGCACCAAGATTATCGCACCATAGCGTGGCCGGTTTCCCAGAATGAAGACCTAACTCACGTAGCAAAGAGACCAACCAAGTAACCTCAGCGGAGACATCAACTAACCCTTGTATTCTGCCTGTGTAGACGAACGGGCCACCGTGCGCTGCTTCCGAGATACCCACAAAACAAGGTTCTCACCAAAGAACACTGCGTAGCTGCTAGTGGACTTCCTGTCTATTGGACAGCCAGCCTAGTCTTAGTCAGAGTAAGCATATAACTCGGTACTCGGAGAAGACACTATATGCAAGCCAAACTCTTGTGTACCCTTGACATACCGCAGAACCCTCTTCAACAAACCCCAATGATCAGCAGTCGAAGAGTGCATGAACTGACACAGCCTGTTGACTGAATATGATAGGTCCGAATGAGCGATGGTAAGATACTGTAGAGCGCCTACAATTCGGCGGTATTGAGTTGGATTCTCAAAAAGATCAAGAGAAGGAGTGGCTGGCTGAGTAACGCCCGCTGGTGTAGCCAGAGCCTTGCAATTGAACATGCCTGCACGGGTTAAAATGTCCTTCATGTACCGTTTTTGAGATAAAACGAAACCTTTGCTGTTAGTGAGTGTCTAACACGACTGATAACAGATGAACGATTAGTATTCTGTTATAACTGTTACAGAGAGAGGATGAGTCCTATAACAGAGTAAGCACAAAACTCTCCTATTCTAAAGCTACCACATTATTGACTAAGCACTACCATAATAATAAAACTATATAATATAATATTGAGAATACTAATATGGTTAATAAGTACAATACTTTTACATTTCGATTTAAAAGTATTACAATTTTTCTCAAAAGTATTATATTTTTCCTTATAAGTAAGGGCACTTGTCAACATTACTTATTATGAAAAATGTATTACTTTTTCTCTTATAAGTAACAAAAATTGTATTCCTAATTAGTATTACATCTGAGCATATAACTATGGCATTTGCACATATAAGTATGACATTTGCATGTTGCTTCGACCTGACCCGACTCGTCTCACAAATAAGGATCCGTGAGACGGTCTCACACAAGTGTGACCCTTTATATATATATATATATATATATATATA
Organism: Ipomoea triloba; assembly: GCF_003576645.1. NCBI lineage: Eukaryota > Viridiplantae > Streptophyta > Magnoliopsida > Solanales > Convolvulaceae > Ipomoea > Ipomoea triloba. Next base: position 21,694,143 of record NC_044928.1, read on the forward strand.
TATATGGGAGGGTTCCTATGAGATCACCTATTTAGGTGAGATAGCGAGATCAACTCTTGTGCATTAATCTAATAAATTTTAATGGTCTAGATTGATTGACACACACTCCGTTCGCATACATTTAATCACCGTTCGCACACACTTCAACTTGGAATCATAATCAATCTAGACCATTAAAATATTGTGAAATCAAATCTTGTGCATATCATCAATAATCTAAAAATTTTTAATGGTCTAGATTGATTGACACACACACTCTGTTCGCACACATTTAATCATCATTCACACATATTTAATCACAGTTCTCACACACTTAATCACCGTTTGCACACATTTGATCATTTTTTGCACACATTTAATCGCAGTTCGCACACACTTAACCACCGTTCACACACATTTAATCATCGTTAACACACACTTCAACTTGAAATCTTAATCAATCTAGACCATTAAATTTATTACATTGATGCACAAGATTTGATCTCACAATCTAACCTAAACATGTGTTTTCATATGATCCTGTATATATATATATATATATATATATATATATATATATATATATAAAGGTATTTGATTGGATGAGAATTGATCCTTATGAGAAAATTAAAAACCAATCTCAATGTTATATTTGAAAAAATCGGATGGACTAGATGATGTTTTTTTTTAAAAAAAAAAAATATGGTGGCATTTTCGTAATTATCACCAAATTTACTATGTAAATTTGAATACTAAAATTTGCATTTTGCAGTTCCCGTGTGATTGGGTGTCTTCCGTGCGGTTGTGCAGTTAAATCTAATCCACTGATCTTGCTTAAATCAACGTCCAAGATTACCAAAACTTTTTAAAAAAATGCGGTGGTAATTTTTGCATTTAGATAAGAATTCAATGTGCGTTTTTTCCTTCTTAAGGTACGTATTTTTGTGCTTAAAATGCTTTTTTCTTCTGACTCTGTTACAATGTATAATTTGTTCATAGCTAGTCAACAGTCACCTCCACTGAAGCGCTCGAATCCACTCCCTTCCATGTGAGAGCATAAACCGGATGCCATTAAACCACAAGGTCTTTGGCATAGTAAAATTAACATTTTTGGTATACCCAAATTAACCTAAAATAATGAATTTAATCGAAAGTAAACATATATTTAACTAAATGTTATTCACTGATGAGTTTCCTTACAACATGGTTCCAAACCATGTGTAGTATATGTTCAATATATTCCAAATTAAATTAGTTATAGAGTGATGGAGCAAGGAGGTTGAGGGCGATGGACTATCATGGCCCTCCTCTTCTATCAAGGCCTTACCCTAAATCCTAATTATCAATCCAACGACACCATGTTTTGCTATTTTAACAACGATAGTGCAGATCAAACAAGGTATTATTGCCATATATGTGCATGTGAGTATTTAGGTGTACAGCGTGTGAGCACGTGCATAAAGCATGTCTAAACGCGAGATTCAGCGTGTATACGCACATGTGTTATTACGTTTCACAACTTATGTTTTAATTTTTATTATAATGAGTTACAACTTAATTGTATTAAATTCTAATATATAGTTATAAATTTGTATTACGATTGGTTTTTCTAGTTAATATTTTAATTATTAAAATAATTATTATTTTATACAAAAACATTTAAATAATAGATTACTAAACTTTTTTTAAAGAAAATGAAAAAAAAATGCAGTTGCCTAATTACCTGCATAATAGAAAAAGATCGATTTCTTAATTTCAACCAAACACTTGAAAATATAAATATTTTAAAAACAAATAATTCACTTTTTGTAAATATTTTTCTGAGTTTTCAAATGGACTGTTAGTTAATTTGCTATTTCTTTCAATTATTATATGTTAGATGATGTCAATTACTATGTAGTGTAATAACACTTTTGTTACCATTTCAAATGGGTGGTCACAGGATTGAATCCCATAGTGGAACATTGATTGTCTTTGGGTTGATTATTTTTACCCGAAGCGAACATATATGAATGAATTAATTATTGTTGCTGTGATGTGGTCGGAGGTTCGCCGAAAATATATTTGACCTGCTATTATAGGTCATAAATAAGTTTGAGAGTTTATTTGCTCCAAAATAACAAGTCTGAGAGCCTAATTGGAGTTTTTTGAAGTTGAATGGCCTAATTGCACAATAAGATATAGTTTGAGGGTCTATTTGACCCTTATCAGCCATTTAGTTTTATGATATTGAGCCACAATTTAAATGTATTTAATTCTAATATGTAGTTATAAAATATGGAGTATTATTTATTATTGGTTTTTCTAGTTAATATTATAATTTATAAATTAATTATAATTTTTTACAAAAATATTTAAATAATGTATTAGTTTTAATATTTCTTTTTAAAAAATGAACTAAATAAGAAAATGCAGTTGTCTAATTTTCTACGAAATAGAAAGTTATAGGTTTCTTAATTTCAACCAACCACTTTAAAATATGAATATTTTTTGAAAAATAAGTCACTTTTTTTAAAAAAATAATTTTATGAATTTTAAAAAGGACCCTTAGTTAATTTGTTATTTCTTTGAATTTTTGGATATCTAAAATAAAGCCCACCTCTATCGAATATGGTATAGGACGATCATAATCTTCTATTATTAATTATTCGTTATTATCATATATTCATATCGTACCAACTAAGAAAAAATGACGGATCATGCAAGCTAGTTGTCAAGAAAACACGTTAACAAATTCAATCGGCTAGGATAGCACTCTCCCATCTAGATGTCCATTCAGATTTAATTTGTGCAAGATCATACACCTGGAAAAGCTAGCTAGCTAGAGAGCGAAGCCAAGATTAGCAAAATGGCATCCAATAATTGCACCGGATCGGATTGAGTGGTCATGAAAAGTACACCCAATTTCAGTTCTAGAATGCTGAGATCGATACTCATAACATGCAACAACAATCATCAGTCTTTTCATATTGTTAGAGCAGTCGTTATACCGTGGACCGTGGTCACAAAACGACGTCGTTTCAGTAAGTGAGAAACGGAGCTCCGTAATTGATACTACCGTTACGGAAAGATACTGCCTTACATTTGTTTTTATATTATCGAAATGTAACTGTAGTTGTGTTGAAATATAACTGCAGTGTATATGAACTGATACTGAATAACAGTTTCACATTTGTGTTTTATGTTATCAAATTAAACTGTAGTTATATCAAAATGTAACTGTAGTTGTGTTGAAATGTAATGCAGTGTATATGAACTGATACTAAATAACAGTTTCGCATTTGTGTTCTTATATTATCGAATGAAACTGTAGTTATATCGAAATATAACTGCAGTTGTGTTGAAATGTAACTACAGTTGTATTGAAATGTAACTGCAGTGTATATAAACTAAAAGTGAATGGCACGGAACGGAGGCCGTTTCATCTGTCTGTTTTCATTAATCACGACGTCGTTTTGGTTGGATTGTGGACCGCGGTCCACGATATAATTTCCGCTATTAGAGCAACCAAAAATGGTAAAATCAAGGCTACAATCGAGATGCGCCACAAGAATTTATTTTATTTTATTTTCATTAATTATTTATTTATTTGAATTAAAGGGAGATTCAAAACTGCAGTTAGAAGATTTTAAATGCAAGATCACATGTTCGAATCGCATTTCAAATCAATGGTTGACATATTATATGTAACAATTATATTATAGATAAGATTAGATTGTAGTGATTAAAAAAAAAACAACAGTTTGTGAAACGTCAATCGTTATACCCTACACCACGGTGCACATAGCAATGTGCACCACGAACGTAAACGACGTCGTTTCGATGTTAGTGGACGCGGACGCGAATGACTTTAGGGAATTCATTATCTATAATACACATAATCATTATCTAGAATACACAAAATGTTTGCCCAGAATACACAAAATATTGACACAAAATACACAGATGTTAGTGGACGCAGACGCGAATGACTCTAGGGAATTCATTATCTATAATACACATAATCATTATCTAGAATACATAGAACGTTTGCCTAGAATACACAGAATATTTGCCCAGAATACATAATATTGACACAAAATACACAGAACTCATCCTCTTAACATTCGAATGCACAAACATATCACAACATGTGTTAATAACATGAATACACAGAATATTGACACAAAATACACAGAACGCATCATCCTAAACATTCGAATGCACAAACACATCACAACATGTGTTACTAACATGAATACACAGAACGGCTGCATAGAATACACAGAATGATTGCCTGGAATACACAGAACGATTACCTAGAATACACAAAATATTAACATAAATACACAGACCGCCGAAACGAGAAACGTGATTTCCAAAGAAAGAGACGATTAATTTACAATACTCAAAACGACGTCGTTTACGTACGGGTGTAAATTGCTATGTGCACCGTGGTGCTATAATTTGCCGTAAAACGTTGTCTATGTCAATTGTCAGGGTCGTGAGCTCATTTACGGCGATTTTGGACAATTGCTGAAAACTGTTCCTAGTCAATTATTCGAGATATATTTTAGTTGTTGTTAAATGACACAATGTTTAGTGGCAGTTTATAACCGTCACGAACTATTCCGGATAACATAAAATTTTATATTTAGCGGGAAATGCTAATTAAGTCCTTTTATATTTTACTAGTATTTTCGCTCGTGTATTGCACGGAATGGATTTATTATAATATTTTAATAATATTTAGATCAATATATAATTATATAAATTATAATATCGAATATTATATATCGCAATGGATGAAATTGGTTGAATCGATTATATTTTCTGATGTTTTCCCTGCTTAAATCAAAACAATTGTGAAGTTTTAACTATACCCCATGGTCAAAATTGAGTTGCCAATCTCAGTAATCAATTACTCCAAAATGATATAAATGAAAAATAACTAATATGTCGTTCAATAATTTGAAATTTTAAAATGTATTGTTAATATTAATGGATTTGTTAGTAGTGGATAAAAACCACCACTTTAGTCATACTTAAAATTAACGGGGAAAATTTGTATATATAGTATTTCAAGGATTGATTCTACATTATAGGTATAATTAATGGACTAAAATCGTCATTTTTTCATTAATAAACCTTTCGCGCACACACACAAACATATACACTTAGGATTCGAATCAAATAAGAAATCGCGCTCAAGAGAGAACTAGGAACCAATCAGAGTCGTCCTTCTGAAAAAACCTAGTGACTTTAAAGCATGGAGAGGGAAAAATGTTGTGGCATTTTTGTAAATAATTTGAACATTAATTGCAAGTAATAATACTATGGAGTACACTTAGCAACACCATAGAGTACATCACATAATATGTATAGGTGTAGTGAAATTGTCTACCTTTTCTAATAATTTATGTTTTAGTGTTTTTTGTTTTTTTATGGCTTATAGTTTAGTTTTTTTAATTAACTTGGTTCAAAATTTCACTTTAGAGTTTAGTAGTTATTGTTTTCCTTTAGAGTGCACATAGCAACAATATAAAGTACACCTAGCAACAATATTAATTGCACCTAGCGTTATCGCACCAAATGTACTGAGAAACTTACTTGCACTTAGTGTTCACCTTTTAAACTTTATAATTTAGTTTTTAAGGGTTCACTTTTTACTATTTAGGAATTTAAATTTTATGTTTTAGTTTTGGACTTAGTTTTCTTGCTTTATCAATAGATGCACTATGCAATTTTACTTTTTTTTTTGGACAACTCATCATATTGTGATAGATTAAGTACAAGATTTCGAGCATATCCTTGTCTATCACAAGGACCCAGTATTTATATTGAGCATGGCTAATAACCACAACAACTATAATAATAAGTACAATGACTTTCTGATGATTGCAGCGTTCACCTTCATAACTGTCATGACCCTCCATAACTGCTGCTCCTGAGACAGTGCTCTAATAAGTATAAAGACGTTACATTAAGTGCCTAAGTGACCATTATGTTTTACTCCGTATCTCCTTTGGTGCTCTACTCTCTAGTCTAAGTCTGGTCTAGTAACTTGTCCAAAATTATCTAGCCAAGGTTAGGCCTTTGTCGGTATTCAGTCGAGGCTATGCTACGACCAGACTAGCCGAAACCAACCCTTGGCCAGTGCATAAAAACCTCAGTCAGTTTCGGTCCATTGAAAACCCGAGCTGAGACTTCACCTTGGCTAGTTAGGAAAAAAAAAAAGGATGGGAGGATGAGAGGGGTTTTGAGGGTTTTATGGGTTTGGAAGGATTTAAGTGTTTTGAGAGTTTTGAGGTAAAATTCCGTTGCCATTTTCCGTGGCCACCACTTGTGACGGATTATTTTATTCACAAAATGAAATAGGACAAGCTTAGCTTGGAGTCTACAGAATGAATTCCATTGTGAAAATGTAAAATTTCGTCAAGGATTTGGGGCTTTGAGTGTTTTGAGGGATTTAAAGGTTTAAACTTTAAAGATTTTGAGAGTTTGAGAGTTTTAAGTCAGGACGGTTTATTTCTCAATCCAAGTATGCAAAGAAATCTAGTAAAGAGCTTTCGACCTGAATCATCTAAAGAAGAAACAGTGTGAAGCTAGAATGAATTGGTGGAATAAGAGCAATATAGTCATTAGAATTTTAAAAGGGATTAGATATCTAAAAGGAAATTTAAAAAAAAAATAGGTAAAAGGAAATAGGAAACAAAAATCATTGAACATCCTAGACAAAAAATAATAAATAAATAAATAAATAAGCAAGCAAGCAAATGAATGAATAAAAAAAAATACTAAACCCCACTCAGACCCGAGAGTAGAGTACTAAAGGCGATCAAATGTAATGGTCGTCTAGACACTTAATGCATGCTCATTCTACTTATTAGAGCATCACCTTATTAAGGAGCATAAGTTATGGAGGGTCATCACACTTATATATAAATTGAATGAGAGCACTGCAACTATTAGAAGGTTGTTATAATTATTATTTTAGACGTTGTACTTATTAGTCGTGTCTAGTATAAATACTAGGCCCCTGTGACAGACAAGGAAACGCTCGAAATCTTGTACTCAAATTATTAACAATACGATTACATGTCTACTTACTCTTTTAATATATATTCCAACAACTTTATTGCTCTTACAGCACGTTTGGTTCACGGAATGAATTTTGAGGTAATAGGAATGCTATTCCATAAGGAATGGAATAGGCAAGGAATAGAATAAGAATTGTATTCAATTGTTTGGTTCATGAATAGACTTTAGGAATTATATTACAGTGTTTGGTTGGTTTAAGGAATAGAAATGAAATATGTTTTAAAAGACATAAATACCCTTATAAAATATGTAGTAGTAGTAGTAGTAGTAGTAATAATAATAATAATAATAATAATAATAATAATAATAATAATAATAATAACATTCATGTTATTATTAATATTAATATTAATATTATTATGTAATAATAAACTAAACTTATAATAATATTAATAACAATAATAAGAAAAAAGAAATAATAATAATAATAATACAAAATAAAATTAGATATAAAATAATTTTTTTAAAAACACAAATTAGCATTTTTGATCCCACATTGGTAACTTATGAAGAGGAGCTCATTTGAGCTCCTTTATATAAGAGAAGCATTACTTCTCTTTTGAAATTAATAACAGGGCGAGGAAGCCTTAAAAAGCCAAAAGCTCATTCGTTTAAGGAGTCTTAATTGCTCTTAGTTACAAGTTTTTTTTAAAAAAAAATAATATATGAGTGTTTTGAGAAAAAAAGAATTTTTTTTTCCCAAAACGCCATGAGGTAAAATTGGAAATAACAATATTAGGCTATTCCTAAGAACGGAATCTCTATTACCAAACAGCGGAATATGCCTATTACTGGGAATGCTATTCCATTCCAGACATATTCCGCGAACCAAACATGCCATTACACTCTCACCCAATTTTGAAGAAGCTAGCTCATTTTTTATGAAATCAAGAAGCTAGCTCATTAAAAACATGACATAGATTAAAGTCATTTCATATTTCTTTATTTATATGTATGTTAATCGGTTTATGGTGGAACACCACAAGTTATAAGTTCACGCGATATACTAAAACTTAAGCATGCTAGCTAGTAAAACTTATGAATGAACAAAAGTTTAAATGAAACAACGCGCGCGCGCGCACACATATATTTCCATCCAAGTTAAAATCTTGATATTGAAAAAAGTGTAAATTTGACACACAATTACAACATGTTTGGTTAACAAATTATAAAGAAAAATTTTCAAATATAGCAATATTCGCAAAATAGTGACTTCTCAAATTAGTCCCTCGACTATTGAAATAGTGCAGGAAATGATCTCTCAACTATTGAAATTTTTATTTTACCTCGACTATTAAAATAACGCATGAAATGGTCTCTCAACTATTGAAATTTTTATTTTACCTTCAAATTTAATAGTAGTCATTTAACGGTTTTCCTAACAGAGGACTAAATTAGTTACAAAATCAATAGTTAGGGTACTAAAGTAATAGATAACTTTTAATGTGAAGGGAAAAATTGGGTGCATTTGCCTAAATGGATATGTATAATTGCAAATCAGGTATATATTAGTGTCCAACTAAGCCACAAGTGGGAACTTCTTTTCAAGAATCCTACCACTGGGGAAAAAGAATGGTAGCAGCAGACCACCTCAGGAGCAGATTAGAAGGCTCAACAAGTTTGAATCTTCCATTAGCTCAAATGCAGGACAACCTCAGGAGCAAATCAGAAGGCTAAACAAGTTTGAATCTTCCATTAGCTCAAGTGCAGGACCACCTCAGGAGCAAATAAGAAGGCTCAACAAGTTTGAATCTTCCATTAGCTCAAGTACTAAAGAAGAAAAAAGAAGAAGAAAGAAGAAGAAGAGGGGCATGGCGCCAACACAGCCTATTGCACACAATGTTGGAGGTATAGCTTGACGTTAGTTGATTGTTTTTGTTCATGGAGCAATAATTATATCATACCAAATTTGGAGATGTGATACGTGGTGATAGAATAATTTGATGTAGATATATGTTTATAACTCCATTTACAACGTAAAGAATTGTCTTTTAATAATTTCAAGGTAAACATACATAAAGTGTGGACGGCAAGAATTGTCTTTTAATAATTTCAAGGTAAACATACATAAAGTGTGGACGGCAGCAGGATTCGAACCTGTGTGGCCTTTGCCTATGATTTCCAGGCATGCTCAAAATCCACTCAGCACATCCACCAATTGTTACTATGGTAGTAAATACTTCTGATGTTCGGAACACGTGAGCAACTAGCAAGGCAAAATAAAACGTGGACGGCGGGATTCGAACCTGCGCGGGCAAAGCCCACATGATTTCTAGTTATGCCCGATAACCACTCCAGCACGTCCACAATTAGTCAATATTTTCAAAATTTATAAATAAATCCGAATAATTTACAACAGGTAGAAGTTGTTACCAATTTACCATCAACCCTTTTCAAGTTCCATGCAATCTTTAAGGAGCTATATTCAAAAAATTATTTTTCTTCATACATAAACTCTTTACTGTTCGCAACAGCAAGTCATTGTTCAAAGATATAACAACACATAACCTTCCACATAACAACACAAAGATGAACCACCCAAACTATTAAGATCTTGTGTACTAAAGGATAGGAAACTTTACTTATGCATGGAATGCACTAGAAGCAAAGTAGTGAGGGACACATGTGTGCCCAAGAATGAAGGTTGTCAGATGCCATACATTTGTCAACCAAGTCTTTTAACAATATAAATAAGCACCCTTCCCTCACTTTAAAGGGTATCTCTTAGCTCAGCAAACGCCTTCTAGTCCAGTGGTTTAAGTCTTCTCTCTCTTGTTAACACGCCAGGGTTTGAGTCCTGCTAGAAATATATTTAGTTTTGTTTTATTTGTTAGTCCTTTAGCTTGTCTCATTTATTTATTATCGGGCTGCCATTCTGAGCTCTTCGTCTTACCACGAAAAAATCGAATCCACTATGACCCAATTCAAAGTGGACCCCACTTATATTTGTACCACAAAATAGTCATTTTCATGCTATTTTTCTAACAATTTCTAGAACATATAGAATGGAATAATATTCTTAGATTTATTTTATTTCTTGTTTAAACTTATAATTTTCAAGAATAACATTTGTAGGAAAGACTTATTCTATTTGTAGTTACTTGCAATTAGTTATTCTTAAGTTTTTATGAATTTTTCTTTTTGTAATATATGTATGCATGAAATGGCAGTTTTGATCCGTTAATTATACAGATATTGTAGATTTAATTCATAAATTATTACTCTATATAAAATTTTTCCTTTAATTATATTTAAAGTGGCAGCTTTAATCCACAAATAACATATTATGTTAGTTAAAATTAACTGTGCACTTTGAATTTCGAAATTATTGATGGACATATTGGTCATATCATAGAGTTTTCTCAAATTTCCTTCAATTAGTATATATGAAGATTTAGTGAAGGGAATTTGAGAAAACTCTATATATGAGAAAACACTATTGTAGAAATACCATGAATGAAAAATCGCTAGGCGCTCAAGGAGCACCTAGTGCCTAGGCGGCAATTAATTGGTGCCTAGGTGTTAGTGTATTTTTTTATTTTTATATTTTTTTATATTTTTTTAAGACTAATAATTATAAATTATTTAATACTTTAATAGTAAATACTAAAATATTAAATGTTAACATAAAAAACATATAGAATTTGAACAATTTAGAGTTATCGCGCAAAACGATGTCATTTTGAGTGAAATATATAACTCTTAAAAAAAAGAACAATAGCTAATCGGCCTAGGAGACCTAGTTGGCGTCTAGGAGGCTTAGGCGGTCAGCGCCTAAGCGGCCTAGTCCGCTGCCTAGACCACCCATTATAGTGTTACGCTAGATGGTTGGCCGGCACCTAAGTGGAATTTTTACAACATTGGTATTCAAATACACAACCAAACATATACATATCACCCGCGGCCTACTAAAAAACATGGCTATAGGGACGAACAAGTTCCGTCGCAATTAGTCACAATTTCGACGCAAAAGAGAAATTGCGACATACTTTGCGACAAAATGTGATTGTCGCATCAGGTTGAATCGCAATTGCTCAATTGCGACTGTTTGTCGCAATTAATTATTATCACCGACGACCATATTTTTGTCGCAATATATTTTAATTTTGTCGCAATTTGTAATCAAAATCAGTCGCATTAGTTTGTCGCGAGGTGACGCAAATAATACATTTGTTCGTCGCAATTAAACTTATTAGTTTGTCGTTTGTATTAATTTGTCCGTCGTCGTTTCCAATTTTTTGTCGAAATATAAGTCACAATTTTATTAATTTTAATGTCATTCGGTAAATCGTATATCGCACTTGTTATATGTTTGTAGGTGTAGTATGTCACAAATTTTTAAAATATATTTTTATTTGTCACAATTATATGTCAATTGTGTCGTATTTAATATTAAAATATAATATAATATTTCTATATTACATAATAGTATCCGCCACAATGTTCTATCAAAAATCTTATGCATACAAAATAAGTATCACTCGATATAAAATAGTAAATTCAATCCATGATATATATAATTAGTTTAATACAAATAGGCTTCATCACAGAAAGAAAAAAAAAAAAAAAAAAAAAAAAAAAAAAAAAAAAAAAAAAAAAAAAAAAAAAAAAAAAAAAAAAAAAAAAAAAAAAAAAAAAAAAAAAAAAAA
>NC_044928.1:21706401-21792253 GCF_003576645.1 Ipomoea triloba
AAAAAAAAAAAAAAAAAAAAAAAAAAAAAAAAAAAAAAAAAAAAAAAAAAAAAAACCACCACTAATATTGTGGGGTGGCTAACTAATATCCTCCTCTAAATTGGAGTTGATTAGCATATCTAAATTATAAACTAAGAGCTGGTACCTAACATCCTACTAATACAAAACATAAATCCAAATAGACAAGCTAATCCAAAATGTTGCTCATTACCTACAAAAGAAGATCTATGCGCCGGTTCCACAATGTTACTCATTACCTACAGAGGATCAGATTGTATCTCAACAAATTTACTAAAACGACTGAATGAGCATTAGCATTTAGCAACATTAAAGAGTGTACAAGTAGCATAAGAAGAAAGCCAACAGATCTCAACATAGTTGTTCCCTAACAGTTTTGACCCTTCCAAATGCTTCAAGAACAGTATTCAACTGCAAATTAATTTAAGAACCTTATAAATCCCAGCCACATTTATCCAAATTAGAACATCAAAAGAGGGCAAGCAGCTTTTAAAGGAACAACCACAAATATCATGTCCTCTTAAATGAAAACAATAGATATGAATTCTAAGCTAACTTCTAAAACTTGTTCTATAATTGTTCTATTAATCCATCCAAGTAGATTAACTGTTCTCTTTGTAAAGCAGTAAAGAATCACTATACTGTGACATTTGAAAGAACTGTCCAAGCAGTAAAGATTCACTATACTTGTACCAAATGAAGTTTTATACTCAAAATGCAAGCAGTAGTTTTTTTGGGTACAGCCTCTACAGTCGCTTTGACATACATATGCAGCAGCAGACAAACACCAAGGCACCATGTAACATCAAACCCAGAAAACGCTCTAAATATTCTACAATCAAAACTGATCAAAACAAATTTTACTTGCCTGGCAATTGGGTTTACAGTTTGTGATGTTTAGGAACATCCCTGTAAGAAGTCAACCACACTCCTTTATTCTTAACCTGCAATTTCAGTTAAATGATTATCAGATCACATGCAATGTGACCTAAACATGAATCAAAGAGTATTATCACTATTATGCATGATAACAAAGTCTCCCGCATTAAAATTATCCCACTCCCCTTCTCTGTGCAGATCATGGAAATTTGTAATGCTGCCCAGGATTCAGTCAAAAGAAGACTTTATATTAGCAACTTAGCAAGAAGTCTATTTCCCTATTGTATCCTCTAATCTTAGCACAAGCACAATCGTGTGTTAACAGTTATCTAGTAGTATGGTATTCCAAATTACTTCTTTTGCAACCCACTTAATAAATAGACAGAGTCAATGTGTACTTGTAAGAGACATTGAGAAAAATCAAATGGAAGAAAAAGTCCAATGATATCTAGGCATATTGTCAAGCTAGATGAGTACCTTACTCTTACCTTACTGGATTACTAAAAAAAATTCTAGGTGGGGTTGCAATAAACTTTATCCAACATATTACATGTGTGTGTGTGTGTAATCCATACATAGAAAACATGTGCATCATTCTTTATATATAATATGTACGTGTATATTAGTTATGGCGCATGACTCTTATTCTCCTCTCTTGGGCTTTGAATCTACAAGCTATTAGTTTTTTTTTTTTTTTTAATTCATGCATTGCTTCTTTGTAATCACATTTGACGCCTAACCCATCTGTTTCTCATATTCACTAGGGCCTGACAGTAGCAGAGCCCATGATCTTCTGTCTTGGGAAAAATTTTCTACAGAAAGGATCTAGCAGCCATCCTACACAACCCCAAATGGAAAACTATGTAGGAACACATTTAAGGGGGTATTTGGTTTTAATATCGGAATCAAGTACTTAGTATTTAGAATGGATTTTAGTAAAACTATCTGTTTTGGTAGTAAACAAGAATAGGATTCCAAATAAATAAATATGCACACAAATATATTCAAATTCCACAACAAAGGCATGGAATATGGTTTTTTTTTTTAAATCATTTTTACTTTTTCTTCTCTATTTTTTATTCTAAAGTCCAAAAGCAGGAGAGGGGAAGAGCAATGGGTTTTCACAAGATGAGGCACTTTACTACTAATAATTCTTATAAATAAAAGAAGAATACAACTAACCACTAGTATTAGGAACATGTTGCAGAGCTTCATGAACCATCTCTTGCACAGATTTTCCTTCTACAGATGTTGATAGAATAATTTTTGACAATGACAAAAAGAGTGTAAGGAACAACTAATGAGAAATAGTCAAGCGGCCAAGTGACCAGTAAATCAGATGAAGGATGCAAAATCACATGGCAGAATAGAGGTTCACGCAAGTTAAGAGAAAGGGCTTTACTTGATTGTTCTTTTAAAGCTATTGCAATGGCCCATGGCACAATAACACAATGAAATATATAAAAACCAACTTTCAAAAACTCTTTGAATATGCTTTCCGTACTTACGTAGAAAATCCCGCTGAATTAGCCATAGCAGCTTTGCAGGTTCAAATGCAATATCCCATGGACATCCAAGATTGTGGTTGAAGAATATATATGCCCATGAGTTACCTGCATAATAAAGTCAAAAGAATTCACAGAATGCAATTTGCTATATATATTTCAAGCTACTTTTACCAAATTCCAATAATACTACTAGTTATAATTCTTTTATTCAAGATAAAAGTATATGGCATATATATTTCCATGAGATACCCAAAATGGTTAGCTCAACTTAGTTTGATTGCATTCCTCAGCAGGGTTGGCTTACCTTCACAAGAACACAAATGTAGCCTTCATCGATCAAATGAACTAAAATCTTCAACATTAAGCCTCAAAAAACACAAACAAAAATATTAACATTGCAGCAAACCTGCAAACAGATAAGAAAACTCCAAATCTAGGGTATACCTAAAAGCTGCAACTACAAAACACCTAATGACAAACCACCCTTTTACAGCCCAGAAAAGAAAATTTCTCCAAATAGGTATGCACAAAAGCCACAATCAACAAAGTGATAAATACACGTGTAAAATTAGAGACTAAAAGTAAAAAATGATTGAAACAACCTAACCAGAATTCGGAAATCGGAAATCCGAAAAGGGAATGCCAGCAGCGCCTGCGAAGGTGCTCGGCTGCTTGCCTGCTGCCCTGCTCGGTGGCCGGTGCTCCGCTCTCCGTCGGCTTCCTCGGGGCTCGCAGGTCGGCTCAGCTGCTCTGGCCCCTGCCCTTCCGTCGCCTCCGCGCCTCGCTTCCGCAGCCGCAGCCGCAGCCGGCAGTCCGCCCCTCGCGCCCGCGCCCTCGCCCACGAAGAAACAAACAGATGAGGAAGATTTGGGGAATTGGGGCAGAGTGAAGGAGTAAGGAGTGAGGACTGGAGGGAGGAGGAATTAAGGGAGAGGCGCTGAAATTTTGAGGCGAAAATTTGGGTGTGGCGCCATTTGTTTTTTTTTTTTTTTCTGTAAAATATATATATACATACATACATACGGAGTAATATATATATATATATATATATATATATATATATATAATTTTTATCAGTAAATATATAATTTCAAATTTCAATATTTATAAATGTGTATATATTTCTTTAATTAATAGAAAATAAAATATATAAAATTTATTATTTATGTATGTCGCAAGTTCGTCGAAATCTTTGTCGTAATTACTCATCTACAAAATTTATTAAACTAAATAACTCTTGTGTCGAAACAATTGCGACGAAACTAGTATGTCGCAAAGCTACCAATGAAAAAATAATTTCCCACCAAAGTAACTACGACGGAATGTTGTATGTCGCAAGCTTTCCCGCCAAAAATATATTTCCCGCTAAGACATTTTTGTTGGACTTTTAGACAACATCTCAATTGCGTTGTACGTTTGTCGCAATATTGTCATAAATATCGTCGCAATAACTCTAAATCTAATATTTTACAAGAGCGATATGCTCGTCGCAAGTTTGTCGTTATTTCTGTCGCAAAAAGTCATCTATTGCGACGGATTTGTCCATCGCAATGTCTGTCCGTCGCTATAAGGGTAGTTTTCTAGTAGTACCATATATTAATTATTTGGAAATATAAATTAATTTTCTAACCAACAAATTGACATTTAACATTGAAGCCGAAGAAAAGTAGATGCATGTTTATAAATCTTAGAAAACTAACAATACTTTACTACAATGCGTCAAAAAAAGAACAATACTTTACTACAAACGAAGAGAATTAGATTGATACAAAATCAATAGTTAGGGTACTAAAATAATAGATAACTTTTAATGTGAAGGGCAAAATTTGGTGTATAGTTACAAGTTGAATTTTAATTTGTATAATTGCAAATCCGGTATTAGTGTCCAACTAAGCCACAAGAAGAAAAGATTTGGAGCAACAGGACGACATTAACTCAAGGAAGAGAAAACCGAAAATGGGGATTCAAACCTGCGCGGGCAAAGCCCACATAACTTCTAATCATGCCCAATAACCACTCCGGCACGTCCACAATTGAGATAAAAAAATTTTCAAAAACATATATAAATCCTAATACATTACAACAGGTAGATGGCATTGCTGTCAACTCTTTCAAGTTCCGTACAATCTTAGATTCCAAAAGCCAATAGAATACGAAAACATTTTAAGATTTTTTTGAAAGGTTTTGTCTAATAAGGAGATGAAAGGTTTTGTCCAATAAAAGTCCAAACCTGTCATTTTCATTTGGGAGACAAACCATTTGTGGTACAAACAACTGTAGGAAGACATTTGGGATTTCTGCTGCATTGATGGTCTGCAGCTATTTAAGGACCTCAACCTCTCACTGCTCAAACATTCAGTCTCATACACCATCCAGAGAGTATAGAGTAAAAGTGAGGGAAAAATACAGTTCACTCAAGCAAAGGCAGCACTCAGCACAGTTCATTCAGGCAACAACAAACACCAACTATGGCTGGAGGTTAGATCCTATATTATTCAGTTTTAATCTTACATTTTTTGGAATCATCTTTCAACTCAGTAATTATTCATCTTCAATATTAAAAATAATGCAGTTTAATAAACAAAATTTTGTAAATTTCTATTTGGTTAAAATTAAAGAATTATGTAAGGTTACTTAATGTTTAATTAGATGGTAAAACAAAGGTTCCTTCTAAGAAGTGAGGATAAATTTTATTTGTCTATCATTAAAAAATAAAATAAAATAATAACAAATTGTATGTGTTGATTTTATTAGATATGACCGAACATAAAACATAAAAAAAATAAGTTCTAAATAAATAATATAAAATAAGGGATCACGGGAATTTTTACATGAAAATCGTAAATGTGAAAAGTTTAAATATTTTGAGTAGTAATGGGTGATTTGTATGGAAGAAAAAGAAACTCTTAAGATGTTCGTCGTATAATTTGTTTTATTTCATTAGTTTGTTGTCTGGTTCTGTTAAATTGGTTCTTTTTTACGATCTCAGGGGCTTTTATGCTCTTAGACGTATCCGTTATTAATCAATGTACTTTGCTTTTAAAAAATAGTCAAATACATGGTGCATTAATTCATAAGTCAATAACAAATCCTTTATGCAATGCGCTAATTACTGATACAATTTTTTTTAATATAAATAAATAAACACACACATATATACACATCCCTTTTTTTGTGTAGCCCAGGATTTTCACTGTCGGACACAGTAACCAATCCCCTCGCTGGATTGTAGGCACCTCTTTTGGGTGGGACAGCGGTATATACACACCCTACACATTAGGTGGGTTTGGTAGGCCCCAGCCAAAGCTCACCATTTGGCCAATTTTTTTAGTACAGTGAGCTTTTATTTTCTGAAGGTTCAATTTTTTTGTATATTGAATATTCATTTTTATGTATAATATATCAAAAAGGTAAACATTGAATACATTAAAATTGAACATTCAGTATACTAATTAAAGCAAACATTTATCTATGATCATGGCATATTGGTCCATGGTCTAAGTAGTCCCATTTTGCCGGGTGGGCTAAAAAGCCCGTCGATTTGGTGGTCCATTAAATTTAAAGTTTGTCCTATCTTTTTAGCGATGTGGAATAAACTAGCCTGACGGATTAAATTCGTTTTGATGACTTTAGTAGTTAGGGCCTAGTGCGTGGACTAAAGATCATTGCCAATGTATGTAAAGACACCCAACATTATCAAACTCAGAAACTCAGCTAACGTCTTTCAATCAATATCTCAAAAATTGTCTAGTAACCATGCAATTGAAACAATCAAGCCAACCACCACTTTACTTGATTTTCTTCTTTGGCTTCAACTGGTTGCTATGGCCACACTTCATGAATTATAAAGTAAATGTAATTGTATATCTAATATTTTTTGAAATACTCATAACTCTTTACAAAGTTTTATTTGTTCTATACTTTCTTAATCTTTCTCACTCAAAGAATTAATGCCATCACTACCGGGGTTCGATTCTATGACCACCCATTAAAACTTCTAATTAGATATTAAAGTAGCTTATTTAGTCTTTGTTTTGATGAATGAAGTTATTATTTATGAATAAATAAACAATACTAATATAGAAATGGTAAAATTGTATTTTTAATACTCCGTATAACTTTTTTGGACAAAACCTAACATATACTCAACAAGTTCTTAGTACACATTAGAGCTAATTATTGTGGATGAATAAGTTGATTTTGGATGGGAATAGATCATTTGTTGGGGTTTAGTGTATTTGTAATGTGACAATTAAGATTATTAATAGTTAAAATAAATATTTATGGTATTAAAAATTTACTAAATAGCCATTGATTACAACTCATGTCAGATTGTCAAAAACACGTGACTTTTTCGTTCAAAATAAAATATAAAAAAAATTAAATATGACATCTTGGTGGCTAATTATGGGATACTATTGTAATGTCATATCTTATGAACGAACAGTACACTTGTCTTATAAGTGATGGACTAGAGCATAATTTTTTCTATTATTTATATTACTATTGTAATGTCATATTAGTTATGAATGAACAGTACACTTGTCTTATATTTCATGGACTAGATAGAGCTATAATTTTTTATTATTATTTATATTGAATTATTTTGGTAATTAATTGAGTAGGTCAATCATCTAGTCCATCGTTCATTTATGTTTTTGATTGTTCGACACTTCGACATATCGACATCTTATTGTTCGACATATCGACATCTTATCGTTCAATTCATTCTAATTGAAATTTTATTTTTATTATTACGGAGCGTTTGGTTGGAGGGAGGGAATTAAATAAGAAAGAAATTGCAATTCCGTTAGGGATGAATAATGTGAGAATAAATTGGTAATTTAAATTCCAGCGTTTGATTTGCAGGAATAGAATAGAGTCTCAATTTTAATGTTTGGTATGCATGAGAATTGAAATGGAATAAGTATTATAAAGTCTAAAATACTCATACTCATCATAATTATTAAATGACCAAATTTAAATTTTGCAGTTGAAAATATATGTAACACGCTATAAATAAACTCTAAAATTGCATAACGAAAGCAATTAAATAGATAATGGAGTTTTGAATAAAATATATTTGATTGAGGTTGGATTACTAATTGACATTCTGCGTGGACAGTAGAAAAAGAATAAACACTATAATGGAAAGGAAGAGATCAAACACCAATTTTAGGTTTAAAAAAAAATGATAATTTTGTCTCAAAACTATTTTTTCTTCCTAAAATCCTTAGAATTGAAATACCAAACGGATAATGAGATTCTAATTCTATGAAAATGAGAGAATTTAAATTTTACGAAATTACAATTCTCTTAAATCAAACGAAGAAATTTGTCTGACTTCAAAATTATGTGAAAATTAAGTAAGAATGAAATTATTATTCACTCCGACCAAATGCCCCTTTAGAGCATCCTTATTAGTGGGGATATTTCGCGGTTATTGAGGAGTTTTTGTAAGTGTGATTAGGAAAGAGAAAATGAGAAGGGGTGAATAAAAAAAATAAAATAAAACTGAATTTAAAAAAATAATAATAAAAAATGATAATGTGAGGCGCGCCTGACGCACACGCGCCCGCTTGGGCGCTGCTATGCGCTTTCACGCGCAGCAGAGAAAGTTAAAAGACAGCAGATCAGATGTTACTGTGCTATGCTCCCCATTTTTGCAGAAGAACCTTTTCCTCTCTATCACCTCCCTTCTCTCATGCTAGGTGGCAAATGATCTGACATTATCTTCACAATAACTACTGATGGCCTTGCTCTTAGTATCCAAATTGCAAGTTGGTAAGCGTTGTCCGGCAGTAAAATGTTGTCCTGTTGTGTGAGATTCGCGTGTGCGATTTATTCTCTGTCCACCGTCGTTAACTGAATTTTCCCCAACCTCTTTTCTGCACAATGAAAACAAACCTTCTTTATTTGGATGGTTTCAATGGGACATTGGCCCATTAATCCTGCCAATTTTACGTTTGCAACAAATTCAACTTTGTACATATATGTTTGTCCGTGTTCTATTATTTGGCAAATTATACCATGTTCCATGATTATCTTACGTTATAATTCTGATCCAAAATAGCATTCACTATACGCATATAAACTATTAACTGTATGTATATAATATATTAACTACAAGTACATAATATGTTGATTGCAAACATATAATATGTTTAGAAATATATTATGTGTCTGCAGTTAACATATTTTATACATGCAATTAATATATTATGTGTCTATAGTTAACATGTTATGTGTTTTCAATATATTTAGAGACACATAAAATGTTAAATGCAAGTACAGAATATATCAACTTCAGGTACATAATTCTTTTTACCAAAATTCACAATATGCAACATATTATGTGTCTATAATTAACATGTTATGTGTTTTCATTTTATTAAGAGACACATAAAATGTTAATCGCAAGTAGTCAAGTACAGAATATATCAACTTTAAATACATAATTTTTTTTACCAAAATCTACAATATGCAATATGAACCATGGTCCGCGCTATAAAATCTGTTATTATTTATCCTATGCTTTGATTCAAAGCATGTTGTTTGTGATTTGTCATTAAATCTTTAACTGTGCATTTACAAATAATAACTTTTTAAAAATTTTTTTGATCTAATTATATCTCCGTGTCTAGTTCAATAACTTTTTGTTTAATACAATTGTCTCTATTACATTGTAATATATGTTTATCTATATACTTTTCTCAATCCGTTGAAGCACAAAGAGTCAATACCGCCTTCACTGAAATTCAATGTCATGACCTCCCATATGGATTATGGGAGAGTTCAATAACTTAATAAAAAATAACATAAATATTATTTATTAAAAACGAAGTAGAGAATTACAAAGAAATAAAAGAATCGCGCACGCGCCTTTCTTTTGTTGTATTCGGACATACGACAACACAATACTTGAACTTGGACCACTTTGAGATTACTAATAAGATGACAAATTTCTGCCTATGATTCATGGATTATTCCATAGCTATAATTTGACTTTAAACAAGCCTTTGGCTTTTGTAACAACATTGTTGTTTCATGAAATCCATTTTTAACAATAAGAATTACTCCGTATATTTTATTGGTAACGCAATAGACAAATAATAGAATAGCAATTATATTTTGATTCATTATATTGTTTAATTAAGAACAAACTTTAACAATTAAATTTTAGTATATAGTTGGTTTAAAGAATAGAAATGGAATAATCATTTTAACAATTGAATTTTAGTATATAGTTGGTTTAAAGAATAGAAATAGAATAATCTTTTGTTTAAAAAATCATTAAAATTAATAAAAGTTTATAATATTTTTTTTATTTAAACATTTATAAACTCACAAAGTTTACAAAAGTTTAAAACGACTTTATAAAAGTTAATAAAAATTTATTAAAAATATATTACTTTAAAAGGTTTTAAGAATTTATGAAAGTTAAGTTTGAATACACCCCGTTAGAAAATTCAAAATATGGGAGAAAAATGTCTGAATTATTTACTCAAGTTTTGGTCGACTGTTTTCTTTTTATTTATTTGTTTTTTTTTTCTATTTTCTCCAATTAGAAAATCTTATAAACGAATATTTTTCATTCAAGTTAATTTCATTTTCGGTCCTAGATTTATATGTCGCAATTCATTTTAATCTTTTTTTTTTTTCACAACATTTATATTTGGTCCTATTATTATATATTGTGGAACGACTATTTTTGGTCCTCCATTAACAAAATCATTAAAATTTCGTAAAATATACAAGGGCGTTTAGATCATCAATTATGATTTTTTCAAGAAAATTAAAATAAAAATATAGCGGGTCAACTCACTTTGTATATAAATAAATAAATAAATAAGATCGAAATGTCCTTGTATTTAACGACATTTCAACAATTTTATTGATGGAGAACCAAATTAAAAATGATCGTACCACAATAATATTATGACTAAATAAGGATACTTTAAAAAAATGGAGCAAAAATGGAATTAACTCTTTTTCATTCAATTCACTAACAGGCATGGTTTGCCAAATAACATTCAATCATCTCCATAAAGGCATAGTGTACAACTTGATCTTCAGATCTTACAATTGTATTAGCGTCTATATACCAATTGTCACAAATTGTTGAATTCGTCTTTTGCAATTTTTATTATCTAATATAAACGAATGTTGGTGCAGAGGCCGTAATGCCAAATCAAGCATCATACCATCGCATTTAAAACATGACACTTGATAAGTGTGATACACTCTCATTTGTACCTATTTTACTTGTGTTTTTATTTAGGTTTTATAATTAATTGTGTATTAAAATGTTATCTCCAATGCTTTTTCCTTGTTATTTTATTTAAAGTGGTATAATGCTTGGTTTGAGTGTCTTTGGTGTGTTTAGTGCTGCATTATAACCACTTGGGAGCAAAAAGGCAATGCAAAAGAATCAAAAGTGTTGAGAAGTCAAAATGGGACCGAAAGTACTGTTCACCGCAGATTCTCGACGCGTCGAGAATATCTCTCGACGCGTCGAGACCTTCCAGAGAGCAATAAAAATTTCGCCATTTTATTCTCGACGCGTCGAGAAACATTCTCGACGCGTCGAGAATCCTGCCCAGGACACTATTCATCCCAGAACAAAATTCCAGATTTGTCCCTGTTTTGGATCCCACTATTTAAGGCTTCATTTCTCCCCAAACCCTACCTGTTGGCTGCTGGTTTTTGTCAGAAAAAGGGGAAAGAGAACAAGGAAAAGAAGCTTCATCATCTCCAAAAGCCAAAGAAGAAATCATCACAACTTTTGGAAAGGAGATCAAAGAAAAGAGCTTGGAGGCATCATTTGGGAGAATATCTTCCTTTCTCTTTTCTATTTTGAACTTTATTGAATAATTGTTGGATCTATTTTAGCCATGTTAGGCTAAACTTCCTTTTGGGATTTTTGGGTATAAAAGTGTTTATGAACCTATGTGCCTAGTTCTTATTTTGTTTTAATGAAATATCTATTTGGGTTTATTGCTTGTGTTGCAATTGTGATTTATGTTATTGATACTTGTAATTAGATGCATATGATTGCTTGTACCCTTGCTAGATTTGTCTATGAATCAAAGAGCACCCACAATTGCACTTGACTATTGTACCTCGAGAGAGGACAATTTGGTTAAGGGATATATTGTGAATAGCTCACGAGAGTGAGTATTCCATTTGTGAATAGCCCACGAGAGTGGGTATTCCATTTATTGCTTAGTCCCGATCTTATATTGTGAATAGCTCACGAGAGTGAGTATTCCAATTACCGTATTTTGGGTTTGAGTTACGAGAGTAACCTTTCCCTTTTAGATGGCAATTTTCCACACTTGTTTAACCCAAATAATTATTTCACTTTAGATTGGCACTAGGTGATTAAACACTTTAACTCCCAAAAATCCCGCTTTTACCTCTTTGAATACAAAAACCCGTTTGCCTTATTTTAATTATCTTGTTTGCATATCCATAGATAATCATCCATTGTGAACGTAGGAATAGCTTCTTGCGAATATAATTAGTAACTAGTGCTTGATACCCCACTTCCCTGTGGTTCGATAACCCCGGAATACTCCGGGTATTTGTATGTGGTTTTATGCTACGACCAAATTGGCGCCGTTGCCGGGGAAGCGGTGTTTAGTATTAACATTAGTGAAAATTGTATTCTAGGAGTCTATTCCATTTTATTTTCTTTATTTTTATTTTTATTTTGTTTTGTTTACTAACCGGTGCTAACGAGCTTCCTTAGCTTGTTTTTGTTAAGGTTTGTAGGTGTTGCATGCAAACAAGGTCCTCGGGAGGTGAAGGACTATTACCTCTTGACCTTGAAATCGAAAGGAGAGCCAAATTTCTTAGAAAGCAAAGGAGGATGGCAAATGAGCAAGGCAACATCAATGTCAATCCTAATGGAAACGGTGAAGGAAATGGAAACGGTGAGGGAAACGGTGTAAATCAACCCCTACCGGCAAGGAGAGCTATGTCCGACTATATTGCACCCGACTTGGATGAACACAATAGCATCAACATTCCGGGTGTTGAGGCCAACAACTTTGAGATCAAACCGGCAATCATACAAATGGTGACATCCGATCAATTTGGAGGGTAGCCAATGGAGGATCCAAATGCTCATATAACCAAGTTTCTCCGGATTTGCAGCACATTTAAGATGAATGGAGTTCCGAATGAAGCAATCAAACTCCGACTTTTTCCTTTTTCACTAAGGGATAAAGCCGACAGTTGGCTCATTTCTTTCCCCGCCAATCATTTTGCTAGTTGGGATCAACTTCATAGGGAGTTCTTGAAAAGATTCTACCCACTTTCAAAGACTCAAAGGATGAGGAGAGCCATTCAAAACTTCAAGCAAATTTCAAATGAATCTCTAGCCGAATCTTGGGAGAGGTTTAAGGAACTACAAAGGCAATGCCCTCATCATGGTATTCAAGGATGGGATCTAATGATGGCTTTCTATGAAGGTTTGCTTGATAATTCAAAGATCTTGGTGGATGCTTCATCGGGAGGATCATTCACGGTTTTGGAACCTACTCAAGCCGAGGAACTACTTGAGAAGATTGCAACAAATGGAACAACTTGGTATTCGGAGAGATCTTCCCAAAGGCTTGTGGGAGGATTTCATGATGTTGATCAAATATCCGCCTTGTCGGCTAAGGTGGATAACATGGCATCCATGGTTCAAAAGATAGCTCAAATCACCCTCAACAACCAAAATGTGAGCTATGCTTCTTCTACTTCTATTCCTCCAAGGCAAATCATGATGTGTGACTTATGTGGGGGAGAACACAATTTGGGAGAGTGCTTAAATGATGATATGGGTTCTCAATCTACCATGGAGCAAGTTGATTTGGTAGGATATGGTAGGCAACAACAATCATTCCAACCGCAAGGAGCCTACAATCCTAATGCATCAAGGAATCACCCCGGTTTTTCTTGGAGTAATCCGATGGGGGCTGCAAATCCCCAAAGTTTTGGCAATAGAGGACCACCACCGGGATTCCAAGGGCAACAAAATTATAGAGGTGGTCAACAACAACAACAATCTAGGCAAAATTTAGGATTCCAAAACTCTAATGCTCAACCGAGGCAACCACTAGAGAAGCCGCCTCCACCAAATTGGGAAGCCATGATAGAGATGATGTTTAAATCTCAAATGCAAAGTGAAGAGAAGATTAGGCAAGTATCGGATAAGTTGGACCAATTGAGTGCTCATCATAAAATGCTAGAAAATCAAATTGCCAATCAAGCTTCAACCTCTAGCACAAAAGTAACCGGGAAGTTGCCCGCTTGTCCCGAAAATCCGAGAGAGCACATGAATGCCATTATCACTAGAAGTGGAAAGCAACTTGAAGGTCCACAATTGCCTACCAATGATTAAGTTTTGGAGCCGGAAGTTGAAAATGGAAAGTTAAAGGAGGATGTTGTTGTGCAAAGCAAAGGAAAGGATTCTTGCCTATTCAAATCCGAAGAAGATGAAATCCAAAAACTTGAACCTTTGTTGAGACAAATTCCACCACTCCCGTTCCCACAAAAATTTAAGAAAGCCAAGGTGGAAGAAAGAAGGGCAAGGTTCTTGAGCTTGATCAAGCAATTGGACATTTCTATTCCTTTGCTTGATGCCATCACCGAAATCCCCTCTTATGCAAGATTCTTGAAAGAGATTCTATCCAACAAGAGGAGATTTGAAGACCGTGAAACCGTTGCGGTCAATGAAGAATGTAGTGCCCTTATCCAAAACAAGCTTCCACCAAAACTTAGAGATCCCGGGAGTTTTTCTATTCCATGTGTTATTGGAGGGTCTCTTGTGCAAAGAGCTTTGTGTGACTTGGGAGCTAGTGTGAGTTTGATGCCGTACTCTTTATGTAAAAAGTTGCAACTTGGGGAGCCCAAACCCACCGCCATAACTTTGCAACTAGCGGATAGATCCGTAAAACACCCCGTGGGAGTTCTTGAAGATGTGCCGGTAAAGATTGACAAATATTACATCCCGGGTGATTTTGTGGTTCTAGAAATGGAAGAAGATGCTAAAGTTCCTATCATTCTTGGGAGGCCATTTTTGGCAACCTCCGGGGCGGTAATTGATGTTAAAAAGGGGACTTTGGTGCTTGAAATTGGGGATGACAAAGTTGAGTTTAATGTTTTTGAATTGGCTAGCAAATCCCCTTGTCTTGATGAATGCTTTTGTGTAGATACCATTGATTCATGTGTTCGGGAGACTCTTGAAGAAAGCAATTGGATTTCTAATGATCCTTTGGGAGTTGATGTAGATGATACTATTGAGGAAGAGCAAATTGATGAAGACACAAGTGGTTTTGATGAACTTTTTGATGAGAATGAATTATTGGTGCAACCATCCTCACCAAAGCTTGAAGTATTTGGTCTTGGAGACCAATTGGCCAATCACAATGGGGATAATCATCCAAAGGTAGAATTAAAACCTTTGCCCTCCGAATTGAAGTATGCTTTTCTTGGTTCTAATTCTACATATCCCGTTATTGTGAATGCTAATTTGAATGATGATGAAATTGAGAAGTTGTTGCATGTGTTGAAAAGGCATAAAAAAATCATTGGTTATACTCTTGATGACATTGTTGGCATAAGTGCATCCTATTGCATGCATAGGATATACTTGGAAGAGGGGTATAAACCGAGCATTGAACCACAAAGGAGGTTGAACCCTATTGCATGCGTATAGGATAATCACTATACGCATATAAACTATTAACTGTATGTATATAATATATTAACTACAAGTACATAATATGTTGATTGCAAACATATAATATGTTTAGAAATATATTATGTGTCTGCAGTTAACATATTTTATACATGCAATTAATATATTATGTGTCTATAGTTAACATGTTATGTGTTTTCAATATATTTAGAGACACATAAAATGTTAAATGCAAGTACAGAATATATCAACTTCAGATACATAATTCTTTTTACCAAAATTCACAATATGCAACATATTATGTGTCTATAATTAACATGTTATGTGTTTTCATTTTATTAAGAGACACATAAAATGTTAATCGCAAGTAGTCAAGTACATAATATATCAACTTTAAATACATAATTTTTTTTACCAAAATCTACAATATGCAATATGAACCATGGTCCGCGCTATAAAATCTGTTGTTATTTATCCTATGCTTTGATTCAAAGCATGTTGTTTGTGATTTGTCATTAAATCTTTAACTGTGCATTTACAAATAATAACTTTTTAAAAAACTTTTTGATCTAATTATATCTTCGTGTCTAGTTCAATAACTTTTTGTTTAATACAACTGTCTCTATTACATTGTAATATATTTATTTATACTTTTCTCAATCCGTTGAAGTACAAAGAGTCAATACCGCATTCACTGAAATTCAATCATGACCTCTCATATGGGAGAGTTCAATAACTTAATAAAAAATAACATAAATATTATTTATTAAAAACGAAGTAGAGAATTACAAAGAAATAAAAGAATCACGCACGCGCCTTTCTTTTGTTGTATTCGGACATACGACAACACAATACTTGAATTTGGACCACTTTGAGATTACTAATAAGATGACAAATTTCTGCCTATGATTCATGGATTATTCCATAGCTATAATTTGACTTCAAACAAGCCTTTGGCTTTTGTAACAACATTGTTGTTTCATGAAATCCATTTTGAACAATAAGAATTACTCCGTATATTTTATTGGTAACGCAATAGACAAATAATAGAATAGCAATTATATTTTGATTCATTATATTGTTTAATTAAGAACAAACTTTAACAATTAAATTTTAGTATATAGTTGGTTTAAAGAATAGAAATGGAATAATCATTTTAACAATTGAATTTTAGTATATAGTTGGTTTAAAGAATAGAAATAGAATAATCTTTTGTTTAAAAAATCATTAAAATTAATAAGTTTATAATATTTTTTTTATTTAAACATTTATAAACTCACAAAGTTTACAAAAGTTTAAAACGACTTTATAAAAGTTAATAAAAATTTATTAAAAATATATTACTTTAAAAGGTTTTAAGAATTTATGAAAGTTAAGTTTGAATACACCCCGTTAGAAAATTCAAAATATGGGAGAAAAATGTCTGAATTATTTACTCAAGTTTTGGTCGACTGTTTTCTTTTTATTTCTTTGTTTTTTTTTTTCTATTTTCTCCAATTAGAAAATCTTATAAACGAATATTTTTCATTCGAGTTAATTTCATTTTCGGTCCTAGATTTATATGTCGCAATTCATTTTAATCTTTCTTTTTTTTTTTTTCACAACATTTATATTTGGTCCTATTATTATATATTGTGGAATGACTATTTTTGGTCCTCCATTAACAAAATCATTAAAATTTCGTAAAATATACAAGGGCGTTTAGATCATCAATTATGATTTTTTTTCAAGAAAATAAAAATAAAAATATAGCGGGTCAACTCACTTTGTATATAAATAAATAAATAAATAAATAAATAAATAAGATCGAAATGTCCTTGTATTTAACGACATTTCAACAATTTTATTAATGGAGAACCAAATTAAAAATGATCGTGCCACAATAATATTATGACTAAATGAGGATACTTTAAGAAAATGGAGCAAAAATGGAATTAACTCTTTTTCATTCAATTCACTAACAGGCATGGTTTGCCAAATAACATTCAATCATCTCCATAAAGGCATAGTGTACAACTTGATCTTCAGATCTTACAATTGTATTAGCGTCTATATACCAATTGTCACAAATTGTTGAATTCGTCTTTTGCAATTTTTATTATCTAATATAAACGAATGTTGGTGCAGAGGCCGTAATGCCAAATCAAGCATCATACCATCGCATTTAAAACATGACACTTGATAAGTGCATAATTGTTCATATTTATACCTCATACTTAGCTTTATTTTGCTTATGAAGTGTTACAATTGTGTTCAAAATGATCTTTATTTTGCTCATTTGATCAATTAGACACAATGCATCATCTTTGAGTAGAAATGAAGGATTTTGGATGCATTTGAAGTCCAAGAGACCCAAACATGAAGTTATGGAGATGGATGTAGCACTTACAAGGGACTCTAAGAGTGGTGCTTTCAATGGTCTTGGTCGTTTGGGAAAAACCAAAACAAAAGAGAAGCAAAAGATCAAGACATTGCAATTTCGCTCATTTTGACCACTATTCGTATTTCGACTATATCTCAACCTAGGAATGTAGAAATGAAGTGATTTTTGTGCCATTGGAAATCCAACTTGAAGGGCTACAACCTTTTTGAAGACCACAAAAGCCAATGAAAAGGTTTTGGGGGTGAAAACTAGCCTAGAAGTCAAAGTAGCTGCGCAGGATTCTGCTTGCAGGAGGTACACAGCCAAGGGCACGACCGTGCCAACCCGAGGCAGTGTGCACTGCATTTTTGGGCTTATTTAGGCACGGTCAGTGGCACGGTCGTGCCACCCATTCCCTATTTATATTTAAGCTCATTTTCACTCACTTTTACGCAATTTCGACTCCCATTCGAACCCGGTCTAGTCATTTTGTTTCGCTTCCTTTCATATTTTTAGGTTAGGTTAAGCTTAGATTTAGGTTCATAAATACATTTGAAACTTGTAATCAAGGATTCAACATTTGGATTCCAAGATTTACCATCGATTTCACTAGAGAAGTTTTCTTTACCTCATCTCTTTCTTTGGTAAGATTTATGTTTATTACTTGTGTTTTTGTGTTCTTTATGCTATTTAATCATGAGTAGTTAGTTTTTGGAATTGAATTAGGGTTGTATTATCTATCTTGATGCTTAAATTTGTGATTATTGCAAAAAGGTGAAGAACTCTAACCTAGGGTTCATGTGTTTGTAAAGATTTTGTGTTTATATCTATCTTGTTAATGATTGATGTACACATTCATTAGCATGTACTTGGAGAATTCTTGGCTACAATGAGAATTGGGTGAAGGATTTGAGCCACCCCTTGCATAAACCCAATTTGCTTCTATGAAAAAATAGGGGTTTAAGATGCTTTGTGTGCTTGATGGATTTGGAATAGGTACACCACAGGAGTGGGACAACTCCTTGTTCTAATCCTTGTATATTTGCACACGGAATTGGCTTTAGACTAGGATACATGCGTGCGTTCACGTTTGAATTCTTGGTTATTTGTTCTTCCTAATCTCGTAAGTCGTTGAAGCATCTAGATGATAATGTCCCCTAGCTTGGGTCCTTTTATTTTTTTTTTTTTTTGTTTGTTTGTTTGTTTGTTTTGTTTTTGTTTATCTTTATGTATATGTATTAGTCTTACCATTATCTTTAACTTGTTGTTTGCTTAGCTTTTTATATATTTCCTTATGCTAGTACCTAGTTGCTTGTGAATTGTGATTACATATTACCTGTCATAACCCCGAATTCCCTAAGAATGACATTTCACACCCGTACACTCATCATCACTCATTTTCAATGTTGAATAATAATAAATAAGTGTAAATTAAATAAAATAAAATTATGTATTCATTATCCATTATATTTGTTTAGATATACAATGATAATTGATAACCGTTTCATATTGAGAACTACATATTTACTAGTTGAGCTTGACTACTACTTCAATAAATGCAATCTAATTTAAGATATTCTAATGAATATGAATTGAAGCTAACAAACTTAATTTGTGTGGACTCCTCATGGATTGCCAAGTAGAAAAGCTCTTTGACTGGTATCAAAAATTTAAGTTGTTGCGGTTGAGTAATTGGACTTGCAACATTAATTACATGTAATTGTATATATATAATATGTTTCGGTTGATCTGTCTCTCTCTGGTGTGAACATTGAGAAAAAGCATTAAGGTCATGCATCCTCAATTTGGATAACACCCAAAAGTAGGTGTGAACTGGGTCCTTGTTCAATGTATAGTAGGGGCTAGCCATTAAATTAGGAATGAAAAGATTTGTGGCTAATCCTGGCTGGAGGTTTGTGCTGCTACCAATTGTAGTAAAGCACAAACAACACATAATATTTTTTAAAAATTTTATAATACTCAATAAATATCTTACTAACATAATAAATAAAAGAGAAAACGGCATCCCCGTTACCATTTCAAATAAGTGGTCATAGGTTTGAACGTAACTCTGGTGGTGAGGGCTTAGATTTTTTGGGCTGAAAATCTTTGAAAAAATATAGAATTGATACCAACTTGTAAAGAACCATGAGTATTTCAAATAATAAATAAATAAAAGAGAAAATTTTACGTTGAGGGTGTGTTTGAAAACCTTGATTTTCCGGATTTTCGGTGTTTGGCAACGCCTTGAAAATGCGGTCAATGGAAAACAATTTCCTTTGACTATGGAAAATCAGCCCATTTTTCCGGAAAATGACTTTCGGATTTTTTTTTTCGAAAGTCATTTTTCGGAGTTGGCAAAGTCGTGTTTTGGCCAAAATGGTCGTGAGTTCTGGCAGAAACAAGAGCAGTTTGCCTCTTCTCGTTTTTTTTTTAAAAATAAATATAATTATTTTATATATTATTATAATTCTTTTTTATTTAAAAATAATAATTAAAATGTAAAAGTATACAATTTTATACATTTTTCATAAATGAACCAAACAGTTTTCCAGAATGCAACCAAACACTAGGAATGAAATTATTTTTTGGAAAATAACTCATTTTCTAGAAGTCATTTTCTTGCTTTCCAAACACACCCTTAATCTCGCAATTACTGTGATATTGTCACATTTATTAGTCATTGGCTTTTAATATGATTATATCAGTTTTTTTTTTTTTTTGAATACTATTGACTCTGTTACAATGTAGTATCTATTCATACATACTTTCTCAACCTACCTATGATTATATTAGTTCCTTGATTTTCTTGACATTGTCACATTTGGTCATCTAATAGTATGATAACCAATTGGTTTTCATTGTTGAAACAATTTGATAATTTGACAATTTTAATCTATTATTTATATCAAAAGAATTCTCATAATAAATGACATAGTAAAAAATATACGGAGTAGTAAAAAAAATTATTGTTCATTAAAAAAGTCTATCGAGTTGTTGATTATTATATTTTTTTCAACAAGAGAAAATTAAGATTGTAAAAACTCAAATTATCTTAGAAATTAACGTTAGTTTAATATAAATTGTAATAGATCAGAGGACCAAATTTGACAATGATAGTAAAGTTGTGAGACTATATGTGGCAAATTAAAACTCAAATACTAAATGTGACAATACCACAAATAATCGTGAGGCTAAAAGTAGAAGGGATAAGGGTCAAATAGGCTCTTAAACTATAAACCAAAGTGTAATTAGCCTCATAAACTAACAAAAGCTCCAATTAGGCCCTTCATCTCTTCACTTTTATGCAATTAATAAGCCAATAACTTCTTAAATTTGTGCAATTAGCTCAATTTGCATGTAAAAAAGCTGGCCGGGGTCTTCTTCTCCGTCCAACTGGATGGAGAAGCCATGGCCGGCTTCTTTATCTAGTTGGACAGCGAAGCTATGTCTGACTTCTCCGTCCAGTTGGCGATCACCAAAAAGCTTGACAGGGATACAATTTTGGCGATCACTTACCGCGGCGTCCCCGACATTGTTTTGCCGAACGCCCGGCTGCATGTGAAGAGAAACTACGTTTTTTTCTCCAACCGTCCGAGGTGGAATCGTGTCATTCCGATGATGCTAACATACAAGTTCTCCCAATAAAACACCATCAAGAGTTTGTCCGGTATAGAGATCAAGACAGTGGTGAAGAATCCTTTCGGGCATTGGGCTTCAGTCGCTCTGGTGACGTTCTTGGAAACCAAGGACTACGGATTCACCAGCATCAAGATTGGGTTCTATGCCGATGACAACAGTTACGTGGAGTCGTTCGACAGGGTGCTAGGGTTTTAGCCCATGCATTCTCGCCGGAGAGCAGACGGTTCCACCTAGATGCGGTGGAGACGTGGGTGGTGGACTTCGAGACCCAATCGTCGCCCAATTTTTTTTTAATTTTTAAATTAATTTTTTTAAATTGAGCTAATTGCACAAATTTAAAAAGTTTTAGGCTTAATTACATAAAAGTTAAGAGATAAAGGGTCTAATTGGAATTTTTGTTAATTTATGGGGCTAATTGAACTGGGTAAATCCCGTGTTTAATAAGTCACTTTTGGTACTAATAAAATTGAAACATTCGAAAGTGACTAAACCATTTGTTTACTCATTTCTAATACCATTATAATTAGAATTAAGCCACTGTTCAATGATATTTGGTAATTAATAGCTTTCACTCTACTTTCATGACCTATTTTCGTTATCTGATCTCAATCATTATCAATAATTTCAATATTGATTTTTTTTTTAATAAAAAAGAGGGTTGCACCCAAAACTAAACTCTAGCTACCCACATCCAATATAGTTCGAGATAATTAATTTCAATATATATCTTATTTCCATATAATGTCTACCAACTCTACAAATGACTCATCATTATTTTTAAAACGAGTTGAAATTATAAGGTTATTTGTCGGCTTGAATTCATATGTATATGTAACTTTAAATGACTTTGCAATTCTGATTGACTTTGAATTGCAGAATTTGCAATTCTCGTGTCAGAATTGCAAAGTTATATTTTATTTTTTGTTTGTTTGTTGGTGTTATTTTTATTATTATTACTACTACTTTCTTGATAATATAAATTAAAAATTAATTATTATATAATTCTAATAATATTTATTTTACTTCAAATTTATATTTTGAATTTTTATTTGATTTAAATAAATAATTTTATATTTTTAATTTTTTATAAAATTGAAAAATAATATTTATTTTACTTCAATATGTCCATGCTTAGCTTGAAAATATATAAGGCCACTTCATTCGACATAAGGAATATATTAAAAAAAAAAAAATTGAATAATTAAATAATATAATTTATTTTATTCCAAATTTTGTCAAATAATTTGAAGGAATTTGAATTTTTATTGTTATTTAATACCTTATATTTATTTATATTTTGATAACAGAGATTAATTGTAAAAAAAAAATTAATAGAAATAAATAAGTTTTTAAGGTGATGTGAAAATAGAATCACTTTTGAATGTATGAGTAATGAATAGTGATTAATTATAAATTTAGTGGTGTGACAGATCCACTTAAGAGAATATTCCTTGAATGCGATAGCGTAACCGTAACGATATAGGATGATACTAGCATTAACTTATAAAAGTAAAAATGATTTGAAAAACACAGATAGCATAAGGTTATTGGCTATGGATATAAGGATTTAATTTGAACTCAATTTCTGGGAAGCAGGCTAGGAGAGTGAGTAAAGTATGGTGGCGTGCGTGGTTCGATATTTCCAGAAAAAGGAGCGCTGGATCGATCGGTTGGAAGAAAGAAATAAAAGTAAAAGTAATGGGGGAGATGAGGCTAAGTGTCCAAATCATACATAGTTTCTCCTGCAATGCCACAGTGGGTGGCAGCGCATACCAAACATAAGCTGCCAACAAAATGCATATAAAGTCAAAAGCGGAGAAGATTGCGCAGTTAGTACATGTCAACTCCACCACATATATATTGGATTGAACTGAAGTGGATGCATGATGTTCTGCCCAAATTATACTATAGACCAGGGTCCACGTAATGTGGACCTTGGTCTAAAATTATATTCAAATTATTTATTTATAGTTTATTATTATGTGTTTTTAGTTAATAAATTAGGGATGCCAATGGAACGGGAGTTGGGAGTATACTTCATTCTCATCTCCGAAATTCCACTGCAATCTTTGTTCTCGTTTCCATCCCTGCCAAGGATGAGAAATCTATATATACTCATTCCTATCTCCATCTCCACTGGGGATTTTCGGGGATAGGAATCCCGTCCTCAATAAAACTTTAATTAAATTAATTTTTTTTTGTTTAAATAATAGTCAAACTAGTATGATTGACAATATTTACGTAAAAAAAAAATTAAATATTAAAATTTTAATCTTAGAATACTTAAATCTTCATTATTTCTCCAGCACAACAACAACAACAATAATAACAATATTATTATTATTATCATTATATTTAAAAAATCGGGGACCAGGCAAGGCGGGGAGGGTATCTCCATCCCCGTCTCCATTCCCGGCAAGGAATTAAAACCATCTCCCATTCCCGTTTTCGTTGGGGAGGGAATCGAGGATCCCCACTAGGGACGACGGAGGAAATTGACACCCATATAATATATTATGTGATTATAAATAAATTGAAAGCACATAACATGTTAATACAAACACATAATATGCTAGTTGCAAACACATATTATGTAGTTAATATGTGTCTTCAATTTATTTAAAAACATATAATTTATTAACAAAAAGCACATAATATGTTAACCATAAACACATAATTTTTTTGGACTAAGATTGATAATATATGGTGGACCCTATTCTGCAGTATAACAATTAGATGTTGTGACATGGTGTACTAATCATATCCAACACCACCAAAGTGTATCATCAAACTTTGCCTCTTTGCCTCGTTTCCCTTCACCCAGGGATAAAGGAAAACAAAGACAGGGTTGTTATGTGTGTTTTACACTTGTCAACACTTCACTCTCCTCCATGTGCTATGTCAATACCTTCCCAGCAGCTTCACTTCCCTCTCCTTTTGGGGTGGGACTTTAGTGATTTTATTGCTTTTTTCTTTATTACTTGTTGACTAACTTAAATAACATTTACATGCATGATGCCTATGTATATAACTATCCATTTCTAGGCGCAATGCGCGGAATTTTATGACTAACTTTAAAACAAAATTTGCAAGTATACTTATTCCATAGGTAATTCTTACACAATGTATTATTCAGTGGTACACTAAGTGTTGGTATATGGTATACTTATGAGTCTTCTGTGATGTACTTTTGAGTGAACTGTGGACTATGATGTACCAGTGATGGTCTGTGGTACACTAATAAAAAAAATGCAGTGACATTTTGATAATTTCTCACGTCATATATATTTCGGTGGTGCACTAAGTACAGGGATGTAGTGCACTTATAAGTAATATGTGGTGCACTAGAAATGGATGTTCCACCAAGATATATAAATGCACTAGGCCGCATGACTGCATGGGAAGAGTTGACAGCATATGAGCCAGGCCCCTACATACGTATATATACATATGATATGAAAAAATTGATTGAGCAAGAAAATATAGGGTGTCAAATTAAATTAATATTTTAATATAATCTATTTCTCATTTGCAATATTAGTTAATGGTGGTATAATGTTAATATGTTATGATGATAGTTTTGTCCATAAAAAATGTAATATTGTATAACAGGTTAAACACTAATACATGAAAAAGGAATATAATAAGATTAAAGAATAATCTTGATTTGAATACATAAGAGCTTTAGATAGTTCTTAAGTTTCGTTTGCAAGTAATTTGTTTATTTATTTTGGTAATGTCTTCATATAATTTTCTCAAACAAATATGTCTGTAATATATATGAATTTAAAAATTTGAATAATTAATCATGTATCCACTCTTTTCCATCTAATAGATTATTTTATTTAAAATACAACGTACTTTTTATACAAAGCGAAAACCAATGTTTTTATTATGCATATTTCTATTCAAGATTTCATTTCGGTGTTTGTAATGCTGAAGTGCGATTCGATAGATTAATAGTTTACACTTTTTTTTTTTTTCCTGTAATTTTGGGTCTAAGTGTTTTTACTTAAAGTGAGTTCATACAATAATATGTATTCAAGCTTAACTTTTGCATCGATAGTACTCTAATATTAAATTGAAGATTCATTATCTCAACTAAATTAAAAACTGATAACTGAATTACATGTTTATTATTTATATATTATATAATAAATAACTTATTAGATGAAAGAGAGAATAATAAAGACGGAGAAAGGCGTAAAAAGATGTATATATTAAAGTTTTTTGTAACATTAAAATTCTATGCTTGTGAGATATGCTTTGCTTGAAATAAGTTAACATCTCACCCACCAGTCAAGCTGGCCACATCCTTGATGGGAACAAGTACCGGCTTGAGGGTAATTAGCAATAACATTGAACTTGACTAAACATCACCCCATTTATATGGTATTTATGATGACTATAGACTAGAAACCCCAAAAAGAAAAAGTAAGAAAGAGGAGAAAAAAAGAAATACACCCACCCAAAAGGGCAATAAAGGAAACATTCATAATTTTCCAAACTGGGATCCTCTCATCAATGGAAAGCAGCCACAGGGACCCCAGCCTTTGCATCAGGTGGAGGAGATGGAAGCAATGTGATGGCGAATATCCCACTCAGTGCTGCCGAAATTGCCCCTACTATAAATGCTGGCAAATTCCCACCCCCAAACAACTGGTCCCAAGGTCCACCCACTAATGATACGAACATCTGTATAAAAAGTATAATGTAATACTTGTCATTATTAAAAATCATTATTTCATATAACAAAAGTTTAATTTGAATAACTAACTCTTTTGAATTAATACACATGTCAATTTGTCACTATTGCAACATCACCTTAGTTAACATCACTTGTATATGAAGCCATTACAATCTTACAAGCATCTCCCAATTGATGGTAGGTGCAGATTCTTTTTCGTTTCCGTACTATATTTCAACTAAAACTCTAAACTGATAGTTGGATTGCACATTTATATTTATATATTATACACTCAGCACGCCCCCTTACATGTATGAACTGATTACTTTTGATGTATTTTAAACAACACATGGACCGTAGTTCTTTTTTTAGGTGACACGGAAATTCAAACCTATGAATATTTAACTTGTTAAGTATGTAAGAAGTAAAAAATTAGATATTTGTGGTCCTATGAAAACATCATCAAATACTTAGAATGTGTAAACTAATATTTTGTTATAAAAAAAAAATAAAATATTTTCAATGACTGTGACTTCTTGCCTATGCGTGAACCTGCGTGTAATAACTCCCCACGTGTTTTCCAAGTTAGGCACTAACATTAATTGACAGCCTCTCCACTTACTGTTTTGTTATTAAGATCACAGACATGTGACTTTAATATACAAGGAAAGGCCACTATCATGATTTATTTTAGTACTAATTAGGTTAATTAGGGATACCACCAATAAAATTAGGTTAATTAGGGAACTAATATGACCATAAGCTTGAGATTTAGGAGCAATTAATTGAACCTATTAAGTCTCTATCTGATATCACTGAGTTTTGTAAATTTATGAAAATTTTCTTTTTCGTTTTTTTTTTTATTATAAATATAAGCTTATTGGTATAATATTTTAATATTACTATAGAGTGAAGGCGACATGGAATTTATTTCCAGTTATAACACAATAATGTTAAATAACTGTCATAATTTATTATTGCAAATAATTGATGAAAGAAACCAAAATAAATAAATAAATAAATAAATAATAAAAGTGTACCTGTGGCACGACAATCCCAAGGTTGAGAACTCCTAGAGAAAGACCTGCACATTATTCAAAGTAGCAATCGCATTATGTTGAGCTTTTTTTTTTTTTGAAAAGATTATGTTGAGCTCATCAACCAACATTTTCTCCAATTTTATTTTTAATATATACTCCCTACATAATATATATATATATATATAAAATACCTATGTTTTATTAGAAAGAATAGCATTTTTTGTCCATTGATTAGTTATAATACAATTAAAATGGTCAATTTAATCTCTTAGTTATATAGAAATTAAGATAATCTTATCATTTTAACCGTATATAGATAGAGTTGTTCAGTTGATCCATTTAAAATTTTTCACATTTTAATTACGTTTTCGCGTTGACAAATTTGATCAGATGAAAAATTAATGAAAATAGACAAGTAAATTTACCTTGGCCAGAGCCAGTGCTACTGGAAAAGATAGAAGCAAGGGCGAATGGAATACTGTAAGTCACCTGCACATCGGACACCACAAAATATTTTTAAAAAATAAAGAGAAATATAGGAATTTAATTAGATTGAATTTTAGTGTGATTTAGGCATGAAGAAATAAATGAGATTAGGTCACTGCACACGTTTCCGAATCTTTGTATCAGATCATCAAAGTATTGTCATTCACGCCTTTCGGTGTTCATTAAATTAGCTTCTACTATAAACTGTAGCATATTTTTTGGATACGGAAAATAAATGAATAAATAAATAAATTATACAGCAAGAAGACAAAATAGAGCTTGAAACTAATTTTTGTGAAAGATTAAAACAAAGAAACAAACGACAGAATCAGTGCGTGAAAGGTTGTCCGATGGATAAAACTTATGTTCTAATGGAAACTTTTACATTAGCAAGTCACCCTCTCTACATATTGTTTATAGTAATATAATATAATATAATATAATCTTATCCATTTCATTCAATGTATTAAAAGAAAGAATATAAGAAGTAAACTTTAAACAGTACTAAAAACTATGTTGTGCGAAGAATATGTTATATTTTTACTATATGTAATAAACTATGCTTAATAAAGGCCATGAATAGGTCGGGAATATATTCCTTATCCTATCGTATGATTAAGAGGAATCCTATAAATAAATTATATTTTCGAAGATTGTTATAAACTTGCACTTGATAAAGGTCATAATAGGGAAAATATTCCTCATCCTAGTGTAAGATTAAGAGGGATTATATTCCATAAATAGTAACTAATGTGCCAAAAACACAGCCAAACCCTAATAAAATACGCAAGGAACATTGAATCCTCACTGCCAATTATTCTTCAAATTCATAACAATATTATAATATTTTTGAGTTTTATTAGCTAGAAATTATATATTTTCTTTCTTTTGCATATAAAAAATGGATAATTTATT
The DNA here is from genome assembly GCF_003576645.1 of Ipomoea triloba. Taxonomy (NCBI): domain Eukaryota; kingdom Viridiplantae; phylum Streptophyta; class Magnoliopsida; order Solanales; family Convolvulaceae; genus Ipomoea; species Ipomoea triloba. The sequence goes on from NC_044928.1 coordinate 21,734,633, forward strand.
ATACCTTTTTGACCTTATGTTAGAAGTTGATAATTTTTTATTTTTTTTTAAAAAGGAGAATTATTTGGTATAGATTTTTTTTTTATAAATAATAATATTTTAAGACATTAACAATTATTTTGTGTCAAAATAAGATAGACCCAAAGTTAAGAGGTAAAGTAGCATTAATTTTCCTCTAATTCTCGTCTCTCACGAAAATAACACAAAGCTATCGTGTCAGCAAAATCCTTATTTGAAAATGCCATTTATGATATGATCAAATATTTTTTAAAAGAATATATAAGAAAGTGAGGACCTTTTTCTTATCCAAATTTGCCAAAATTAATTTTATAATAATTATATTACTACTATACCTAAGTACGTTGTTGTCTGTTACCATTCCAAACTCATCCAATTCTGGATATTAACATAATCATGTTAAACAGATACTACCAAAAATTACTACTATACCAGTCAACTATCGAGAAAAAACGGAAAGATAAAAAGGAATTACGTACCGCAAGAGGGATACCGAGAACGGAAAACAGAGTTAAAGCTCCGGCCCGGGCTCCGGCGGAGGGTGGCATGAGATCACCGTTGGGGGCGAAGCGGCGAGATTTGTCGGCCATTTTACTGACCATAATGGTGAGGGCCAAGCAAGCGGCCAAGATGAAGTTGACGCCGGCCCAGAGCTTCTTGACGCCGCCGAATCGCCGCGCGATGAGCTCGACGCCGAGGGACATAACCCCGAGCACGACAGAGTTAAGCATGAGCCCTAGGGAGCCGGCCTGGACGCCCTGCTCGTAGAGGCGGTTATCATTAGCGGACCCATCGGGGTTCCCGCCGTACACCTCCTTGCCCATCCAGTCCGTGTCGAAGAGGAAAAAGGGGAACCATGCAATCCAGTTGAGGCACGTGACTAGCAGCAGGATCCACATGGACCTCGGCAGGTCCCTCAGAGCCCCGAATATTTCCCCGAAGAACGGCAACTTTGACTTCTCGGTCGGCAACTTCTCGTCGTCCGGGTCGTCCGCCTCGTCCACCTCCTTGGTCAGCTCGTGCTCCCGGACGGTGCTCAAGGCCAGGGTAGTCACGGACAGTAGCAGAGCCGCGGAGATGAAGAAACAGCTCTTCAGGTTGGCGCAGTAAACGTCGCAGGCTTTGGTGTTTGAGAACGGAAACACTTTGTGGAGGCTGGACCACGAGCCGGCGGCGTAACCCAGGATGTTTCCGATCGCCATGAAGAAGGAGAAGAATGAGTTCGCCGTTCTCATCCTCTTCGCTCTCCCGCCGGACAGATCCGCCAGTAATGCTCTACATGGGCCCTGACAAAAAAAAATTATTTTTTATTTTAAAAAATCAGGAGAGAAAAGAATTGTAATTGCATGACAAACAGGAATAGAATAATAAGAAACTGAAAAGAAAATGAAGAATAAAGACTAAAATGTCCTTGTATAATAATAATGTTATAATAACAATAAGGGCAAAATAGTAATTTACCATGAAATTACAATTCCCCAAACTATATGACCCTAGGTATTGTAATTCCATATAGTTTAGTAGGAATAGAATTACAATTTCATCCTACCAAACACCACCTACATGTTTCTGATTCATGTTTAACCGGAGTTATTTTTAATTCAATTTTTTTATAATAATAATATATAAAATTTATATATTCGAAAATTACATTAAAATGATCAATAAATAAAAAAAATTAAATTTATAAATATTAAAGAAAACATACGAAGAAGAAATTGTTTGTTTGACTAATAAAATACTCTGTAGTAAATATAATAGGTAAAAATGGGGTAGAAGAGTATTTAAGGGCTTAAATAAAAGCTAACGTTAAAAGGAGAAACAAAAAGGTGTAAGGGACCACGGGGGCATTATATAGTATATGCATGCATAAATGATACCTGTAACATGTTATTTGCGACGTCGAGAATCCAGAACCCAACCACAAAAACAGCAATGGCGCGTGGCTTAATGACTTTGCCGAGGGGGTCGCCGGAGGCGTGGCCGATGTCGGCGGCGAAGCCAATGAGAAAGACAGCAACGGTGACGAGCGAGGCGCCGGCGGCGATGAAGGGGCGGCGCCGGCCAAAGCGGGAAGTACAGTTGTCGCTATAATAACCGACCATAGGCTGAACAATCATGCCGGAAATAGGGCCGCAGAGCCAAATTAAGGGCGCGTATTGGTGCTTAATGCCCAAGAGCTGGACATAAGGGGTGAGGAGGGAGAGCTGGATGGCCCACCCGAATTGGACGCCGGCGGCGATCGCCGCCACCATTATGATCTTCCACAGCCGCGTCTGCGGCGGCGGCGCCGCTGCTTGGTGGACTTGCAGAGAGGATTTGTTGTTTTGTTTTGTTTTCATCACACCGTTCTCCATTGAAATTCTCTCTGTTCTCTCTCTTTCGAAAGATTCTTAGTTTCTCGCTCTTAAAATGACGTTTGTATCTATCTATACATACAAAGTGTAGTGAGAGGATTTTGTGGTGAAGTTGTATTACAGTGAAGGGGACATTGAAGGGGTATTTATAGTGAAGCAGCGCTTCAAGGCATGTGTCAACTTGCAAAGCCTTAGGCCCAGCATTAAACTCTGCAGAAGAAAAACAAAAAATTGGGCACGCAAAAAAAATAAAATTATAATAAAATAATTAGGCGCCTGTCGAAATATCTTTTTTGCCCCTGATTATATCGTTCTGACGATTTTGTCCTTTTTTTTTTTTTTTTTTTTTTTAAATCCAACTCGTGCGAATATACTATTGACCTACTCCGTGGAATATAAAAAAAATTCTAATTTTTAATTTAGTCCTTCCGTTTTTTGTTGTATCAGAAAGAACCCAAGGGAAAGGGATTATTACCATTTAATCCTTCAATTAAAATGTCAAAACTTTTTTTTTTTTTTAAATTCAATTCAAAAAAATCAATTAGCCCGTCACTACCTGTGCAATATTAAAAAATTGACTTAATTTTGTTTTAGATTTATAGGTGTCATTTCACCTTTAGTCATTCAGAACATCCCTTGTTGGTCATAGTATTATTGTGACATCATCATTTTTTATCCCCATCAACAAACTTGTTTAAATGACGTTAAATACGAGAACATTATGGTATTTTTTAGAGTATAAAATTGACACGTTATATTTTTTTATTATTATAAAAATTTCTAATTCACTGCTAGAGTTACATGTCTTCTTCAATTGCAATCCGCTCCTCCACAACTTGAGCCCCTGCAGTAGTGAAATAACACATATAAATGTAGGAGCAAAAAAGAAATTAGCACTTAAAACTGAATAGACTTAAATATTCTTATATTTAATGCCATTTAAATAGGTTGATTGATAGAGGACCAAAAATGGTCATGCTATAATAATACTAGGACTAATAAGGAATATAATGTTTTTTTTTTTGACTGAAGGAATATAGTGTTATGTAAAAGAAAAAAAAAGACTAAAAGTACAATGTCACCTATAAAGTTATGAACTTATGACTAAAAATAAAATTAATTAACTCTTAAAAGACGTGTAATTGTGTTATATATAATTGGTTCGCAAAAAATATTGATCAAACCAACATAGAAACTAAATTAGTAGTTTTTTCATACACACTTATACATTATTGATCCTCGACCAAAAAAAAAAAAAAAACAACAAACAAACAAAACAAAAGAATTTTTTTTTTCCTTTTATGTTTAAACTAACGTCCCATAATTTTCAACAAAGGAAGAAAATGTGCACAAAATTTTAAAAGCAGGTTTAATTCAAGAAAATGATTGAAATTAAATTGTTAGGAACATTTTTAATTTAGATTTTAATTATACCAAAAAGTAGGAATTTTAGTCCCTAACTTATTTTATCTTTTAGACTTAGGAACTCTATTTCGAACTGTCCGAATGCTAAACCGAGTGGTTACGTTTCGGATAGTCAAGAGATTAGCTTTGAAGAATTGAAGATCAGAAGAGTTCGAGATGAAGAATAGAAGAGTTTAAGATTTCAAGACTAAAACGTTGCAAAGTCCGAATGGTGGAATGACCTACTTTCGAGTAAAAAAGGAGGATTGAAAATAAATAAATGGTAAGGACAATCATTCGTAAACAAAAGGCTATAAAGTGTTAAGGTTCGAAACGTTAACTAGAATAGTGTCAGTTAACCATTTGAAACGTTAACTGCTCAAAACATTCTCTGAGCCAACAGTTCGAAACCTACAATACTAGTGCTTTATGGTGAAATGTGACCAAGACAAAAAGAGTCCTAGATACATATCCCGATGACGATTTTCCTTAAAAAACCCTAGACAATTTGTGCATAACAAAAAGATATGTCCAGTGCAAAATAGGTGGTATAACGGTTGAAAAGTTTGACATGCAAAAGCAAATTTTTGGAAAATCCGTTGGTCACTACTCGTTGGGTAATAGACGTTTGAAATCGGATTCCCTCCAATGGATCCTTTTCAAAATGCCTATAAATACCTTCATTCAAGATTTAAAAGGGGATGGTCATTTCTAAGAGAAATCTTACAAGCATTCAAGTGTTCTTAGCAAGATTAAAACGTGACAAGTGATCTAAAAGCCTACGAATTCGAGAGGGGACCGAGATGTGAAAATGATAAACCGAAGAGTGCTGCCCTGGTTGCTGTCCAACAGTTATCCACGTCATCAAGGTCAAACTCTAACCCCACTGACTTTTTAACTGACAAGAAGTTTGATATGTTTGTCAAAGAATAATTTAAAAGGTTCATGAGGAATAACAACATTCAAGGAAGCATATCTACTCCATCTTCCTCAAACCGAAGACACTCGAGAGGTCAAATACCTCGAAGAGAAGATTTGGGAAAAGCTGCAAAGCTTGTGCTACAACTGTCGGAAACCTAGCCACTTCAAAGCGAATTACCCATACCCCACTGTGCGAAAACATCAGGAGTAGTCGAGAAGTGCCAATCGAGATGAGACAAGGAATACTTCTGGTGAAACCAGTGGAAAAATTTTAAATGGTAATTCGAATAATCATTTGAAAGGCGACCGGAGAAGAATGGCTCTTGTGACCGAAGGGTCAACCGAGACAATCGAAGCATCAAGCTCTTCTAACTCGAGTGATGAAAGCTCAAGAGATGAGAAGGGACTCATCTGCCTACCCAGCCTAGAAGAATCAGAAGAGGAAATGTGCTTAATGGCTAAGGATGAGGAGGTAAACTCTAAATCTTCATCCGAATAGGACTCCAATTCTAGCTCGAGTGTGGATCCTATGGATTCAGTCGTTAAACTGATGAAGGACTTCAAATGTGTGAAAAACACTCATTCAAAACTTAAGAATTCTCGACTCATGGATAAGCGTGAATCATTCAAAAAGATTATAGACAAAAATTCTGAAATGATTTGTAAACTAAGTCAGATTGAGACATTTAGTTTCCAAACTTAAAGAAGAGTGTAAAGAAAGAAAGTTATTAGAGCTAAAATTGCATGAGTTTATAGCTACATTTACTAATTCATCCAAGATGATGAATAAAATGGTATCCCAGCTCTCCCTTACATTTAAAGTTGACCAATCCATTAGACCATTCAACCAATAGAGGCTTAAAGTCTGTATTTGTTAAAGGTCAAGATATAATGCCCAAACCTACAAGAGTGGTTGACAAAGGCAAAACACCACAAATGAATAGTCAATCGAAAAGTGAAACTATTTGAAAGGTTGTGAAACCTCCGAAAGTTACATCTTCGAAAGGTAACCTAAAAAGTATTTCGAGTACTACACAGAATGGACCAAGTAGTAGTAGACTGATTGGTCAACCTGCGAATGGTCAGCCTAAGAAGAACAACCATTCAAGAGGTAAGCCAAACAACAACTTGAAGGGTAACCATTCGGGAAGAAGATCAAGTCGTTCTTCGAATAGTAAGCCTAAGAGGTTCAACAAACTCCAGAGGTTTACTAGAAGACCAATGAGAGGTGCCGGAAGTTTGTATTCTTCTGATGAGGATTGACTTGTGGTCCATGAAGCAATGCCGAAAACACAATTCGAAAGGTTTGATAGGCATAATCAACAATTCTATTCTAGGGTGTATAGCAATGTGACTCAACCCGAACTTTAGAAAATATATGCACCTAAAAAGCCCAAATTTTTTTAAAATATCCCTTATGATTATAACACTTTCAATTGCGACATTCCACCTAGACTTGGAATAATGGGTGCATGTACAAATAGATGCAAAACTCACTAACTAGCAAGGAGCCATGAAGGTATGAGTACCTAAATCTAATTAATTTTTTTTATTTCAAGTCCACATGGCTGTTTGGTATGTAGATGGCGAATGCTTAAGTTATCTTATTTCGAAAAAGTTTATAAAATAGTACAAGTCTATCCACCATTTCCCCTCTAGACTTGAATGGAAATCCTTCGGGAACATCATGATGTGGTCACTATGGGGGTCTCAGACTTTAGTCCACTCATCATTGAAACAATGTCTCTCGCATGAGGTCAGCTTGCATACATGCTTTAATGATCCTAAATGTCGGTTTACATGAGAGGAGTATGCGAGATACTCGAGAAAAGAATCACATATGTCAGAGATAAGTGAGACTGTTTCAAAGCAGAATTGTATTGGCTCAATTTTTTAGAAACTCTTGTAGAACTAGGTAAGGTGTTCCATGACCAAAATGGGCACACCTATAAGAACTGCACAACGGTTGTGAGGTTCTTCTATAAGATATATCATCGTTTAAACAAACGATAGTACAATTCAAAAACATTATTGTTTTCTAATAGACAACTAGTGAACTAAATATATTTTTACAATGGAGAGTTCAACGGATTACACCTACCTACCCTATGCAGGGATTGTCAAGTGAACATGATTGTTGTCTATTTACAATCTCAAAAATCAATTTTCATTCATGTTGGGAATGTTACAAAAAAAAAAGAGTTAAAATGACATTTAAGTGGTCATTTTGAGGCTATGTTTTGAGTGGGGTTCACTTTCAATTTAGATTGGGTCAAAGTGGATTTAGGTCTCCTTTAGATTAACCTCTTCTATTTTGTAATATGATTTAATTAATTAGGATGATTAATTCTCGTCAATACTCGTGTTATTTTAGATAAAAGTGGGGGTTGCGGTTTTGAATTTTAAAATTCAAATTCAAAGCCATTTGTGCTAATTACTTCAAGCTTTCTTATATATATACCCGTGTTAGGCAAAAAGTTTTTACACTTTGAACTGAAAAGCTCTCTAAAATTCCGCCAACACTTTTAAAAATTTCCTAAGTGTTCCATTAGTTCAAGTTCGCAGAAAGTATTATATTTGAGTGTTCGAATATAGTGTTGTAATTCATTGTATATATCTTGCTAAGCTAATACTTCAATGCTCCTAGCCTCCTAGGCCCTAGCACCCTCGGGAGGAAATATATCGATTTTAAGGAAAGTTTGACTATTACAAACCTTAGACTAGGTTGCATTTCGAATTTTTGTAAAAAAAATAAAATAAAAAAAATCCTACACTTGCTACTAGGTTGCATTTTGGTGGTAGAAGCATGCATGTAAATACATGAATAAAAATTGAATAGTAAACTTCTCTTAATCTGTGGGGTACGCGCGTGTTTAATGTGTTGACAAGCAAATTAAGTATACTATAATTGTGCTAGTTAGTTATAACTTTACTATAAATGGACAAGAGAAGCCTTGCACTAATGCTCTTAATTGTGCACTGTAATCTTTTACTACACATCTAGCATTCAAGAACAAGAGTAGGTTTGATCTTGTTTTTTAAAAAATATCTTTTTCTGATCTTTTGAAGTATCAAAGCCTTAACAAATCTTTTTGGAATCTATCCTTAGAGTTTTATTCCCTCATTATGATATGCCACCAACAATCAATCATTCATATATTATAAAAAAACGTTTCACATTTATGGATTAGGGGATTTCCTTTGTATAAATTTTGGAATATTTCTTATCGCACTTGTAATGGCTTATAATCGATACTTTCATGTTTTAGGATAAACCTTCAAGGATATTATGTATGGCAACATAAATTATTATTATTATTATTATTATTATTATTATTATAGAAAGAAAATTAAATGCACATATAAAATATAATCTCAACAACATTTGATGGTTTTGTTTGTCGAGGGACAAAAATTACATTTCTTCTGTCTAATTTTATGTGTTTATTTTGGTTAGTAAGACTTGACTCAAATTATTTACAATTTAATTTTTTATATTTAATTTAATATTAGTATATATAATTTATATATTTAAAAACTACATTCAAAGTACTATTACAACTAGGTAATTGGATTTAAAAATTATAAGAAATTGTTAAAGAAAATAAACGTGGAAAAAAGAGTTGATTTGACCGATTAGTAAAAATCAAATGATATGTAAAATGAGAAAGAGAGTAACATTCTGTCGCTTTTAAAAGTGATGACAGAAATGACTAATGATGTATAATTGACAGAATTTAAAAGATTTATTCCTTGTTATTTTGTTAGTGATGTCCAACATTTTTTTTATTTGAGTGAGATACTCCAGAAGTGATATTTAGTTTGTTGGATAAAGGAATTTGTACTTGTTATTGAAATGCCACAGTATTGGACTTCATGTTGCAGAGAATAATAGTTTTGGATATTTAAAGTAGCATTATTGTAAATGTGATTATAATAATATAAATATCATTATTCCATATTTTTTTTTAAAAAATTGTTATTCTGTTCTATATGTTATTGCACAATTATTGTGAATTGAATAACAATTCCATTCATGTTACCTGTTTCTGATCCTCTAGACATGTTATATATGGAGAACTGTATGCGTCACTACGTAGCATAGTTTCGAGCTAAACTATAACACAACAAGAGAGAAATTAAAAGAAAGAAGAGAAATTTGCACTTTTTAATTTATGAAAAGTGAAATTTAATAAATACGGAGTAAATAAATAAATAAAACCACATACACCGATGCATTTCGTGTTTCAAACAAAAAGAAATTATTGTAAGATTTATTTATTTATTTATTTATTTATTATTATTATTATTATTATTATTATTATTATTATTATTATTATTATTTTTGCATATGGCACCAGATGTGAAACTAATCTGGATTAACCTCGAATTGCATCATGGTTGAAAAATCGCTAGGTGCTCCTCGGGCGTCAGGGGCTCCTAACGCTTAGGCGGAGATTAATCGGCGCCTTGGCGCCCGTGTATTTTTTTAATTTTATTTTTAAGACTTGATAATTAAAAATTATTAAATACTTTAAAAGTTAATATTAAAATATTAAATATTAACCTAAAAAGTTTTGAATAATTCAAGGTTATTTTGCTCATGTCGTTTTGAGTGAAATAATTCATTTAAAAAATAAGAACAATAGCTAATCAGGCGACTATGCAGCCTAGTCGGTGCCTAGGAGGCCTAAACGGACACCTAGCCAGCCGGCCGCCTAAATCACCGATTATGGTGATATGCTACGGCCAGTTCCTAACACATAAGCGTCGATTAATCGACGCCTAGACGAGATTTTCGCAACACTGAATTGCGCGACTCTTACACAAAGGAAATTATGGAAGATTTTTAATTTAAAAGAAGTTGCACTTTTGTATTATCTGTCCTACCTGAGGTACCGTCACTTCCAAGTGCATGCAATGTGCAAAAGGACTTTTCCAAGTTCTTCATGTCTCCTATGTTGGCATTTGGCCGCTGGCCACTTCCAAAAAGGGGAATGTATAAATACAAAGTATATAATGAGAGCAAAACAAAAATTATAATAAAACTGGCCCTACTAAACTCATCACCATATTCACTTCTTCTTGGAAATAAAACAAATTAATTGTTGTTTAATGCTTCACTAGTTAATGATTAAACTTAAGCTTAACTCTTCTACCAAAAGAAGAGTTAAGCTTAATCATTAACTAGTAAAGCATTAAACAACAATTAACTTAACTCTATTAACCTAAGCAATGATGCCTTAATTATTAGCAACTCCACTTTTTCATTTTGTTTAGGAAAAAAAAAGTCAAAAACACCTTTCAACAGAAATCAATTAACCCCTGAACTTTAAAAAGTTACAATTAAACAATTTAATTTGTTATTGTGAAGCGTCTCAACCCAATAACCAATTATCCACCTAAAATAATTGATCATTAAGGTTCTAACGATGAATCGGTGACCCGCAAGCGGTCATCAATCGCCATATTTAGTGAACAAGGAGACCTCACTAGAGAAGGCAATCGCCGCCGGTCGCCTTTCATTGGAGAGAGTGACCAGTTGGTCACCTTCATCGATTTGAAGAAGGTGACGTGTCTAGTTGCCATCTCTACTGGAGAAGGTTACCAGTCTAGTCGCCTTCTCTACCTGAGAAGTTGACCAATAGTCGCCTTTTTCTTCAAGAAGGTGATTGGTTGGTCGCCTTCATCGATCGAATTAAGAAAGCAACCAGTCCGATCACCTTCTTCAGTGAAGATGATTAGTGTGGTCGCTTTCTGGGTCACCTTTTATTGTATACAACGTCAGTCATTGGTGGCTTGCATTAGTCAATGAAGGCCTAAATACCACGTCATCGAAATTTTATTGGTAATAAATTATTGGTAAATAGGACTTACTTGACAGATTTTAATAAGTTGGAGTGTTTAATTGTAACTTTTTAAAATTCAAGCGTCTAATTATTTTTTTATTAAATTTAAGGATCTTATTTGTCTCTTTTATTTATAAACTTTACCTTCCTATTTACTTTATTACCGATTTTACTTTACCTTTCAGGTTTATTATTATAATAATATAATGTACTTTTCTTTATTTCATCATTTTCACAGTACAAGAAATAATTATGTTTAGCACGAATTTTAAACAAACAAACAAAATGTTTTTTATTTTATTTTTTACTGATCTAGCTGTGGGACATTATGAGCCAAGGTTAATTCGGCTTGGAAGGGAAGATCCAAGTGTTAATTGGGTTCAAGAAATAATCGGAGTCCATGACAAGGTTTTGCGGCTCAAGTAAAGAAAGTTAGGGGTGCAAATTAGAATGAAATGTAAAGTTATGAGGCAGTGGTGTAAATACTAAATAGATGGGGCTTAAATCTACAGGATAAGGTAAAAAATATAGGAAGCCAAGGTGTAAAGATTTGAGGGATGGGTACAAAGTGAAGAAAGAGAAAAGTTTGAGGGTTAAAGTACAATAAGGCACCAAAGCGAATACCCAATATATATGGAGAATATGATTGGGAAGTATTTGGAAAATAAGAGAAAAAATAGAGTTAATGTTGGTGGACAAGATGGTGGAACAAGTTTTTCACCCTGCCTTGATGGTAAAGGCGTTAGTGTGCATCTTCGTGCCTAGTTGTGGAAGCGGATAGTACTCCGTAGTTGCTAATCGCAGCCAACCTTCGAGGGAGGGTGCCTATGAGCTCTAAATTTAGGGACACGTTTGGAAAGCACAAAAATTGAGCAACACAAGAAAACAACAAAGGAGGTGGGAGTGGTTAGGCACTTCGCCCGACTGGAACCCCCAACCCCAATTGCTTGTTTGATCAGGGGGTGACGAACAATAGCCAGTTGACCAAGACCATGGCTTGCCTACGCTAGCCACTGCAAGCCACGAGGAAGGGCGAGGCAACAATTGGTGGCCTCACTCTTTAATTGATTGACTATCTCTTTTGTCATCATTTAACTCCCTACCGGGGCTTTGGTTGGACCACAACTTAGTTGGATATAGGTGGTGAGCATGGGCGGAAGAGAGTGTGAGGGGAGTTGACGATTGATGACCTTTCATGTTTGTTTGCGACGTGGCGGCTTGGTGATAAACTTGGCGACTAAGAGGGACATGTGGGTGCCTGGGGTTTACTAGCCATTTTGGTCCACATACTAGTAGTATAAAAGGGGAGACAGGGGTCATGTGCTTCCCAGACATCAATATCTTCAGATCAACTCGACATATTTACCTAGTCTAGCGTTGGTCTAAGTGGTCTTGCTAATTGGTCTAGCTAGTTGATATGGCATAGTGATTGGCACCTCCCGACTAGCTTCCAAGTGGGTCAATTAATCGGCCTAGAATATTTTATTGTCTTGTTCATCTATTTGTAGTCTATTTTCAATACTTTAAAGGTTTAGACCCTTGTTAGTATATTATTATTTTTCCTCATTGTTCTTTGATATTGTTAGGACTCCTATTGTTAGTCATGTTCTATTCCTGTTATGCTTCTATAGTTTGTATATAGTTGTTACAGACAATATTGTATGGTTGAGATATTCAATACACAAACCCTAATCGATATTAACATGATTTTACGATGTATTTGGTTAATTAAAAACCATCATTTACATTTCAAACCCAAAAAAAAAAAAAAAAAAAAAAAAAAAAAACATCATTTACTTTTTCAAGTTTACACATATATGCGTTTATTTGTAAGCTTAAATCAAATCAAACCATCTTGTCAAATTATTCTGAAAGGTTAAAAGGAATAAAGGAAAAATCAAGTAAAAATAAAATGGAAGTGCCATTTAAATTTTAAAAGTAATAAATGTTATTTTGGAACGGATTAAATAAAAGTAGGACACAAAAAAAATAAAATGAAAGGATTATTTATTTTTAACATTTTCTTATGATTTTAAACTTTGAGCTTTGTTTATTAGTAGAATTTTAAATATAATTTCTAAATACATAAATTGTACTACCTCCACCATATTTTGTGTAGTTAATTCAGTTAATCAGACTTGACAAAAGTTATTTATAATTTAATTTTTTATACTATTTAATTTATTGTTAGTACATAAAATTTATATATTTAGAAAAACTATTGTACTATTAAAAACAAAAGATTGAATTTATAAATTATAAGAAAATGTTAAAAAAAATAATTAAAGAAATAAGAGTTGTATTTATCAATAAATAGTAAACAAGACAAGTAAAATGAGATAAAGAAGTATTTGCTAACACAACAACTAATTTGTAAATAGTTAAACTAAATTTTTTTTTGTTGATTCACACTATATAATACGGAGTATAAGAAAAATTATATTTATTAACTAAATTATTTGTTGGTAGTTTAATGAAGTCCATAGGCATTTAATTTATCAATAGTCATATGTATATTAACAAAACTCGTAACTTATATGGGCCCCATTCTTGATCAATGTTATCCGTTATTTTCATCTTTTCAAAATTCTATTTGTCGTTTTATTCCTCGTTCAGCGAACTAGTTTGCTCATACCTTAGCTAGGAGCACTGGCTCTCAGTCTGTTCGTACCTTTTGGGAGAATTCTCCCCCAGACATTTTGTCACTTTTCTTTAATTAATGCATTGAGCTTTTTATTTAAAAAAAAAAAAAACCAACAACAAAACAAAACTTGTAACTATTTAAGTAATAAGTATTTAATCCATGTGTAATTTAGTGTGTTTTTATAGTCGGATTAATAAAGTGAGTTAAGTAGAGTAATTTTCTGAGTTTACTTTTTCAATTTTCCTTTTAATGAAGTGATAAGTGGGAATGATGGAATTTATCTTTAATGCATGATAAAAAATTCTATTCACCACATACGTACCTAAGAGGGATATTATATTACAAAATAAAAATGAGCCTTCCTTCTAATAATGTGATCTAGAATGACAGTGACCTATTAGGCAACTGTTTTACCCAACTCAAATAGACTGTTTTAGTTTTTAATTAAAAGAATAATATCTACAGGTTTAAGAGAATTAATTATGATTACATATGTGGTTATGCATTCACTAATTCTTCAAATCTTTTCATGCAATACCTAACTCCCCAATTCATGAAAACTCAATCAAAAAATGGTCATCAAAATGGTGCAAAGAATATGCATGGCAAATACTCTTTGGTAACATAGTTAACTTATCAGCTAATATTGACATGTTTGACCCCAATATTAACTTTTTGTAATAGCTTATTGCTCTAAAACTCTAAAATTCAAAAAGCTACTCAAAACAGTTTTTTCGATTAGCTTTTTGAGAAAGTCATTTTGCATGTAATCAGTTATCAACTAAGTTACCAAACATCTTTCTACATCAGCTAATTCTATCAATTAGTCAAACTCACTAACTCAATCAGCTAACAACTATTTACCAAACACTCCTTACGATTTATTACTAGGAATTTCAAATAAGTATTCTTGTAATTTTTTATACATTAAAAATATTTTTTAAAAAAATGAATTAACGAGAAATAAAAGAAATTGAAATGAACAGTTACCACACAAATAATTTTAAACTACGACTTAACTCTATGGGATCAATCTCGAAAGCATCCAAATTCAACAATTATTCTTAGCTTGATGTTAACAAGCTAGGATTTAAAAACAAATTAAATTATCCAATTGTGCTTGGAAAGAATGATTAGCCACCACTAAAAGGGAATTAGATTACATGGGTTAAATCTGGCCACCAAATATATGCAACAACAGTTGAAAATGACCATAGTATAATACATGCATCAACGTTATTTTTAAAGTCAAACAGCAAAAATGCTAGAGGTAATAAAATGCTTTTAAAAAAGCATAGAAAAATAATATTTGATTATGTTGGGCAGGGCTAGTAAAGGGGCCATGTCTAGTACCCGGTGATTGAGGGATTGTTAGGCAGAGGCCGATAACGCCCCCAAGGGCTAAGTCTAGCAACTAGCCTGTCTTGAAAAATGTGATGGTGGTCTATAAGTAAAGAAATAAGTTACGTCTTCGTTACTAGCTATAACTTTTGGCGTGGGTGGTAAGCGCTTGATCCTAACAAGTGGTATCAGAGCTGGAATTGTTGAGCAGGCCATGTCTAGTACCTGGTGTGGTGGTCTATAAGTAAGGAAATAAGTTGCGCCTCCGCTACTAGCTATAGCTTTTGGTATGAGCATGGTTGAAAGAATTGCTAGGTGCTCGGGATGCCTAGGCCCTAGCACCTAGGCGACAATTAATCGGAGCCTAGGCGTCCGTGAATTTTTTATTTTTTTAAAAATTTATTTATTTGTTTTCAAAAAAATTCTTATTTTTAAATTATTTAAATTTGATAATTATAAACTATTTAATACTTTAATAGTTAATACTAAAATATTAAATATTAGCATAAAAACATCTAAAGTTTGAACAATTTATGGTTATATCGCTCAAAACGATGTTTTTTTTTAGTGAAATAACCTATTTAAAAAAGAAGGAAATAATAGCTAATCGACTGACTAGGGGACGTCGGTGCCTAAGAGGCCTAGTCGGTGCCTAGGAAGCTTAGACGGTCAGTGCCTAGGCAGCCTAGGAGACGCTTAGGCGGCCGCTTAGCCGGCCAACCGCCTAGACCACCGATTATGGTGATACGCTAGGCGGCCGACCAGTGCCTAGCCCCTAGGCTCGATTTATTGGTGCTTAAGCGGGATTTTTTGTAACACTGGGCGTGATTGGTAAGCGCTTGATCCTAACCGATTACATAAAAAATGCAACCTATTTCGAACAAACTTTAAAATCTAAAATTTAAATTGAAAGAAATATTTGTGATAAATTTCATGAAATTGGGTGAGTGAGAAAAGGAATAGGATATATAGATGAGTGTAGGAGAGCAATGGAGAGAATTTAACAGCAAAAGAGAAAAGGAAAAGCAAGATGGATGAAAGAATTTGTGCAGCAAAAAAGGACAAAAAAACAAGGCAAAAAAAGCAAAAGGTAATGGGGAATTTCTTTGCAGGGAATTTAAATTGCACAACACAAAACCTAAGTACCACAATGCATATATCATTGATGGGAATAATATAAGTTGGAGGACCAAAATATTATTGTGGGCCCACCATTATGACTTTTTGGTGAGGAACCATTTTTATCACAATGCACCTCAGCAGCACACAACCTGAAAATTCTTCATTTCTTTTTCACATTGTTGATCCTCTTTGGGCCTGCCCACTTCAATTTCAGAAAACCATTTTACAAAAAGGCTTAAAAAATATCTGAATCTAACACAAATTATACCTTGAGCCTAAGTAGAGTGATCCCGGTCATTATGGTCCACACAGTTGTCTAGACCATACGATCAAATAATGTACATTCAGTACATAAATAATGTACTTTTAATATATTAAAAATAAGAAAAGTGCATTATTCGAGTACTGAATGTACATTATTCTGTGTAATATACATTCAGTACACGAATAATGTACTTTTAGTGTATTAAAAATGTATTTTTTTTAAAAAAATACATTTTTAATACACTAAAAGTACATTATTCGTGTACTGAATGTATATCCGTGTAGTAAAGTAATGTACACATTTTTTTTTATTATGGTTCACACAACACAAAAATATAGAAACTATTGTTAAATATTGTGACATTATTGAGGATTATATTTATAAATATAGAAACTAGAAAGACTAGTTTTTTTCGTAAAAAAAAAAAAAAGACTAGTTTTTATCCATTAAAGAAAGTCAATTTTCTAAATTTGTTATTTTGAGTGGTTGGATTTCTCCCAATTGTTTTGGTTAGGGAGTGAAAATACAATAATTATATACAGCTAAATAATGAATTCCATTTTTAGGAATTCGACCCCAAAAGAACTACGGAGTATTGTGCAATATTTATATAATTGACTTTGTGGAGAAATGGGACAAGACTCAATAAATCATATTGTTATTGGGAGCAGATGAAAGAATCCTCACCACTTGCCTTTCCTGGTATGGGGTTGGTTCAATCAGTAGTCCATTTTGGAAAATGTGCTTGGCATATGGTGCCTGTTTTATTGTTCTATGTTCTATGTTCTTCCTTTCCAACCCACTTTTTCTCTTTGTGGAACAAGCTAAGATAGGTGAGAAGGAAATCTACTGTTCAGTTCTACACCACAAAAGTTAAAGATAACTAGATTGGGTATGGTTAGCATTGCTGAAGAATGTGTTTCGTTTCAATTTTGTTAATCAACTATTTTTTATGGGTTAAACAACACGTTGAGAATTGAGATACTTTTTTTAAATCATGTAGTTAAAGATATGATAATAAAAGTATTTATTTTGTTTCAACTAAAAATCTAAACTAGTAATTAAATTATACATGTGTTATTTATATGGGTCACACTTGTGTGAGACCGTCTCACGGATCCTTATTCGTGAGATGGGTCGGGTCGGGTCGAAACACCATGCAAATGTCGCACTTATATGTGCAAATGTTATACTTATATACTCAAATATAATACTAATTAGGAATACAATTTTTGTTACTTATAAGAGAAAAAGTGTTACATTTTTCATAATAAGTAATGTTGACAATTTTTCCTTACTTATAAGGGAAAATATAATACTTTTGAGGAAAAATGTAATACTTTTAAATCGAAATGTAAAAGTATTATATTTTTCTATAAAAGTATTACATTTACCCAAGTAACAAAATTTTTATTCCTAATTAGTATTATATTTGAGCATATAAGTATGACATTTGTGCGTATAAGTGTTACATTTACCTCATGACCCCGCCCCGACCCTTCTCACGGTGAGACGGTCTCACACAAGTTTTCCTATTTATATATATGACGTCCAGCACACTCACACAAATGTTATACCATGGATCAATGTCCACCTTGGATTGTGGATCCTGGTCGGATAATTATGTGTTTGCAGTTAACATATAATGTATTTTTAGTTAATAAATTGTGTATTAAATAAATTAAAGGCGCATAATTTGTGAACTACATACACATAATATATTAAATGGAGGCACATAATATGCAATTTGCATATCATGTAGTGTTTGTATTCTGTAGTTAACATATTATGTGTCTCTAATTTATTTAGATGCACATAATCTATTAACTGAAGGCGTATAATATGTTAACTGCAACCACTAATTTTGGATCAGGGTATATAATGTATTGTGGACCCTGTCCATGGTATATTTTGCCTCATGGGAGTGGATCAATTATTTTTTGATGGGCACAACATAACCATTTGATTAGAGCAACAACATAAGTGTTTTTTTGATGGGGAGGTAAGAGGACGGAGGAGAGAGATGAAAATGCATTTGTAATAATTTAATTTTTGGTGAGGCTAGTGAAAAAATAAAATTTCCCCCCTATTTGGGCGTTAGGTGCACCATGCGTTTCCAGTTTGTTTTTTTTTTCCCTCTCCATCTATGTGGCATGACAAAAACCAAGAAAAAATTTCCTCTATTAATGATGTTCTTAGAGTTGGTTCTAGTACCAAATTAGCTTATGTGTTCCGTCTTAATTACAAGTATAAACTAAGAGTTTGATTACATATTTATTATTTATATATATATGATGCTCAACAAGAATATTTTGTCTCAATTAAAAATTTAAACAGATACAATGATTTAATGAGTGTAATAATAATAACACATGCGTTTGAAGTATCAAGTATCACACCTTATCGTATTGAATTATTTTATCACCTTAACAATGTTTAGTAAAGAAAGCTGATCTGAAAATGGTTACATCATACTGGCAGCTTATGAGTACTATTGGAATCGTGTATCAAATTATGAATACTATCGGAATAAGATTTTGCTATTATAAATTGTGCGGTCAATGTCAAACTCATTTCAAATGTTTTCATTGAATATGGAATTGCACTTCATGATATTGTAACCCACTCCAAGTCAAATTAATAAGTGTTCTTTATTATTATTATTTTTTTAAAATGTGCCTATCAATTACTCCGTACGATATAATTTATATTAGTTTGAGATTCAATATTAATATCTTTTTTATGAATTGATATAATATTTTTTTGGTAAATGATTAAATAGGCCCTTCAACTTTACACAAAAGTGTAATTAGACCTTCGAAATTTTAAAAAGTGCAATTAAGCATTTCAATTTATTAAAATTGGTCAAATAAATCTAATTTATCGGTAATCATCGGTTATCGGTATGCATATCATTGTAACCGCCGTCATTGATAACAATCGGAAAAAAAAAAAAAAAAAAAAAACGGCGACCGACGATCACGAACGGTTGCAGTCACCTTCGTTGAAAATGATGACCACAGTGGTCACCTTCTTCAAAGGCAACCGATGATCGTCATCGAAGTGTCGTTGGAGCTTCCAGAGTATCGTCAAAACTCTAATGACCTAGTATTGTAGGTCAATATAATAATTGATTTTGGGGCTTCAATGTATGGAAATAGCATGTTCACGAGTTTAATTACACTTTTCAAAAGTTCAGGAGTCTAATTGCACTTTCATGTAAAGTTAGAAGACCTATTTGACCATTTTCCTTCCCATCACCGTTCTCATCAAACGCATCCAAACTCTATAGCCTCTAAAATATCAATTATTGTTATACCATGGACTAAAATTCATATTACATTGTGAACCCGATATAAAAATTTTTTACCTTCAATTAACGCATTCTGTACCTACCATTAATAGTGTCTGTACATATAAACAAATAACTCGATAATTGCTAACACATATTATAATGGCTAAAGTACAGAAACTGTCAACTGCAGATACAGAATATGTCAATTATAGATACTGAATATGATTTGAATGTTATTTTTAGACCATGTTCTACGATGCAAGGTAGACCTGGTCAATTGTATAATTTGCCCAAAAATATCTATACATCATATAAGTTGTTTCTACGTCCACTAATTCCAACAACTCCCAAACTCCAAATTAAACTTTGGCAAATCAAATGACCCCAGGCCAAATCATCTACGTCCACTAACTCCAACAACTCCCAAACTCCAAAATTTGGCAAATCAAATGACCCCAAATCATCTCATTCTCATTTTCCCTTCACATACACATTCAACTCTAATGCCACCATCATCTGTCTAGTTCCACCATTTTCAACGACTCCCAAGCTCTACATCTACGCACTTCTATTATACGTGTTTGAAAATCTAAAAAAAAAATACAAGTAAGTCGATCTAGTTTAACTTTCATATATAGCGTAATCAAGATATTCTTGACTCCTAACACAATAATGTATGTTGTATGTTAAAATTTCTTATGGCATATCACATCACTTAAAAATTATTATTATAATCTTTAGATATAATTAAGTGTTGAGACTAATATATAGAAAAGAGATTATTATTTCAATTCAGAGAATCTGAGATAGAGATTTTAGATTTCATATGCTTAGATTTGATTCCTTGGCATCAATGAACACAAAACAATTTATTTATTTGTTTGTTTGTTTATTTATTTTTTAGTGGTACATATACGTACAACACTCACAATACAGGAGGGATGGGGCTAAAAATTCTAAGTGGCATCTCAACCTTCACTAAAACGTGTCAAATTAAATGTTAAATTTGACCAGCAAATTTAACGTTTTAGAATCCAACTTACTCCAAAAACGATTACGTACGTATTTGAAAAGGATAATCAAATTACAATTTTAATAATGCTTCTTTATTTGCCGTAAAAATTAAAATTCTCTTACATGTCCCGAGAGGAATAGTCAAGTGGGTATAATATGATTCTCATACTTAAAAGTCACAAATTTACTAATATGCTCTTGGTCGAGCCTGTCATACAAGATCTTTGAATTTACCCTATTTGTAGCAGTTAGCAGAGTAATGACATAATCCCCATATATTAAGTGGGTTCACAACGAAGATTGGGACAATGACTACCTTTGTGGCAGAGCTGTGGGGCCTCAGGGAAGGGCTCAGATTGGTCAGAGAAAATGGGTGAAAATGGGTTGAAGTCGAGTTGGACTAGGAAGCAGTGGTCAAAGTGGTGACAGGAATTTCTGTTGTGGATTCGATAGCAAGATCGTTACTCTTGGATTGTAGAGTGCTGCTTAGTTAAGTCGAAAGCACTGGGGTGACCCACATCTTGAGGGAGGGGAATTGGTGTGCTATTTTCTTGTATTCCAGCTATGTTAGCACCTTGGGGACAACTAGGATCGAGGAACCTCCGGATGAGCTCAAGACCTCTTAGTCTAGGATGCGCAAAGTATGTCGGCTAGGTTAGAACCCTAATTTGGTAAGATCTATCTTTTAAGTAATTTACTATCTTCTTCTTCTTCTCATCATAATTGATGAAAATTGCTAACTAATCGACAAATAAAGGTGTGAACCCTAATTTGGTAAGATCTTTTAAGTAATTTACAATGTTCTTCTTCTCATAAAAAAATTGACCGACTCACTTAATTTCCAACTAAAAAATGTGCAAGAATCAATCCAAGAGTAAATCTATATACTATTTTTTGTTTGAACAATAAAACTTGTATTGGTACTTTGGTAGTATAAGTTGTATTAAGTGTACAGTTTATATATTTTATGTGTTATTTGTGCTATATCTATACTTTTTTTTTTCATGTTTACCTTTCACATTTTTCATTTTGACATTTTCTTTAACATTAATTAGAACAAAAACAAAATTTAAATTATTAGGAAAACTAATCTGCATCTGCAATATATATATATTGAAACACAATATCTACTAAATCCAATGTAGTTTTCAAAAAGGGGCATAACTTGTTTGA
Organism: Ipomoea triloba; assembly: GCF_003576645.1. Taxonomy (NCBI): domain Eukaryota; kingdom Viridiplantae; phylum Streptophyta; class Magnoliopsida; order Solanales; family Convolvulaceae; genus Ipomoea; species Ipomoea triloba. Next base: position 21,756,036 of record NC_044928.1, read on the forward strand.
GACCATCTCACATATCCTTGTCCATAAGACAGGTCGGATCAAGATGAAAATGTAATACTTATATTGAAAAATGTAATACTAATCAGAAATAAAGTATTTGTTGTTACTTTTAAGAAAAAGTGTAATATTTTTTAAGAAAAATGTACCCCTAATACTTTTACATTTTGATTTAAAAGTATTACACTTTTCCTAAGTAATAAACACTCCATTCCTGATTAGCATTACATTTTTCAGTGTAAATATTATATTTCTATATTGACCCGATTCGTCTCAATTCGTTGATAAGGATCCGTGAGACGGTCTCACAAGAGAGTTACTCTTAACAAAAAGTTATGAGATAAAATAATCTTTCTTATTATCGAAACTTAAAATATCATTTTTTAATAGTTATAAGATTTATGTATTTGTTTATTTACTCAAATCATATAATTTGACTATCTTTTTAAAATTAAAAATTTTATTGAACATTTTTCAACCGCACATCGTGTGTATTTATAGCTAGCTAGATGATCAACTAATTGACAGATTATATATGTACGTGTTTAATGCTAATAAATTTGGAATTTTTTTTTTCTAATCTCATGGCTTTATGGAATTTTATAATCATGTTAAATATTGACTAATAAGAGGTCAAAGCGTTAAATAATTTGGATTTGATTGTGCAAGCATGATGTTAAGTTTCTAGATACAATGATATCACACAACATGACAAATGTCTATATATTGAAATATGTGTTTCACATTCATTATTTTATATTATCACACAAAAATATTTTCAACCATGAATAGCAAATAAGATATGAAATCAAAACATTTCATTTGCTTTAGTACCTACCAAAATATGCATATTAAAGTTAAAAGTATATATATGCTAATTCTAGTGAGAGCACATCTTCTCGTGAATTCGTGAGATACAATGTAGTATCTGTTTATTTGGGAGGGCTATAGCTATGACGTTTAACCACAAGGTCTTTGACTCATTTGGTCATATATATATATATATATATATATATATATATATATATATAAGATTTTGTCTCACTGTAAAATATGTGGATTATCTCAAATCATTTGTTGAGATTATATGACAACAAGGTTTGAAATTAGGAAAAATACGATAAGATTCTCATTGTTATTACGAACTTTAGATGAACACTAGATAAATAGATATTATTACTAACTATTTGAGTCTAAACTATTCATAAGTAGATATCAAAATGTGATTTTACTTTTAACCATTATATTTAATAAGAACATTCTTGAAATACTTACTTCCCAATACCATTTTGACAGCATATTCATAGTCACGACAACTGTCTATAGACCAAGAATTGAACCATAATGTTTTCAATGACGACTATATATAGTACAGTATTTTAGTCTTCAGACAAAATATAATGAGTATTCTCAATCATTACAACTCAAAACTAATACCACTAAATATATAATCATTTTGGAGACGTTCCAACTTTAATGTATCGCAATCCTATCACATATGTACGCACGATATCCTGTCAGATTTCCTTTAATTTAATTTACAGGTGTTTGGTTGGAGTTATATAATATAATTAGGAAAATGCCTAGGCGCTAGGCCGACCGCCGAGCGTATCACCATAATCGGTGGTCTAGGCAGTTGGCCGGCTAAGCGGCCAACTAGGCTGCCTAAGTGCCGCTTAGGCCTCCTAGGTCTCTCAGGCACTGACTAGGCCGTATAGACACCGATTAGCCATTGTTCCCTTCTTTATTTAAATTGGTTATTTCAATAAAAATGACATCTTTTTTAGCGAAATAACCCTAAATTGTTCAAACTCTAAATGTTTTTTTATGTTAATATTTAATATTTTAGTATTAACTATTAAAGTATTAAATAGTTTATAATTATCCAGTCTTAAAAACTTAAAAAAAAAAATTAAACAAAATTTTAAAAAATAAAAAATATACGGGCGTCTAAGGGCAGATTAATCCCCGCCTTGGCACTAGACGGCCCCCAAACGCCTAGCAATTTTTTCAACCATGCTTTTTTCATGGGAATATTTTTTTTTTTCCAAAAAATGTAACATACCCTCCACATTGTATTTTGAAAAAAAAAAAAAAAAAGTGATTCCTTTGTAGTTGTTAGGTTATTTAAGATTCCAATGCAGTTAACCCCTTATTTTAATATTTTATTTTTTCACAATTAATTTAAATGTTGGTGCCAATGATGACCTCGTGGTCCAGCGACAGTGACGCAATTGTGGCACGAAATAGGTCTTTCAAATAAGAAGTCATTGGTTTGAGCCCCAATGGGGTTGATATTGAATCTTTATGCTTTAATAGGTTGAGAAAGTATGACTCCCAGTAGGGGACCATAAGCTCGGCAATCACCTTATCATGTATGCTCTCTATCTATATAGATATTGTGTATAATAAATATATCTAAGTATGTCTTTTTATAATCCTTGATTACCTTTTTTTTTTCTTTTTCTTTTTCTTTTTCTTTATTTTTTTTCTTAAACACATGCACAATGAGGTCATCCACACCAATGTATAATGAAGGGGATCATGTTAGAAAAGTTGCTATGCTCGCAGTACAGTGAGAGGAGAGGAGAGAGAGGGAAATGGTGTCTTGTGCAAATATGGGTTATTGCTACAGTAAAAGGGCATCAATTTTTTTTTAAACGCGCACAGTAGCCGCCCAGCGGGCACGTGCAGTGGGGTGCGCCTGACATTTTTTTTTTTAAAATCAGATTTGTTTATTATTTTTTCCTAATTACACTTACAAAAACTCCTCAATAACAGTGAAATAACCCCATTGATGAGGATGCTCTGATGCACCATGAACTTTTTCATTGAGATAATTACTGTTACTAGATACAATAAGAACATAACTCAATTGTAGTGCTATAAATGCACAATAATATAATAAAATTGCAATATATCCAACTTTTATCCTTGAACTATCTTTTTTTCTTCCATGTTCAGTTACGTTCTCAACTTCAAAAGTGATTATTTTTAGGCCACTACTATTATGTACGTGTAACTCTCAAACCTTTGTTTGATTTTTAGTAGTTGTTTTCATTATCGTCAAAAATAAAATGGTAATTTCTAAAATTCCACTTATAACTTACCATTATTTTCTCCAATTTTGGTCTAACAAGTGAAAATTCACTCAACAAGGATGAATTTTTGAAATCTAAAGGAAAAAAGGGTTGAGAAGGTTTTAGCTTCTTTGAGTTGAAGTTCTTAAATATCTAACAAAAATTGGAGGAAAAAATAAAAGCGATGGAAAATTAATGTAAAATTTTGAAAAATTATTGTTTTATCCTCCCTAATAACAAACAATTATCAGAAAATTAGATGGAAGATCAAAAGTAGCACAAATACAGTAGTTGTCAATTTTAAAGTTAATGTACATGTACATTAACTAGGGATATCAATTGTAGTCGTACCTAATAACCAATGAGTTACCCATATTACCACTCCAATAGAGAGTAAAATCTCATCAAAGTCTACATAATAAGGGTTAGTGGGGGCTATTTTATTTATTTTTTATTTTTTAACCTACTTGGATATGAGGAAATGATCATGTGAAAATAGTTCCTATGAAAAAAATAGAACAAATCATGTTTGTACATAACAAAAATGAATGGATGAAGATTTGAACTTTAGAAAGAAAAAAATGGTAATATTTATGTAAATCATGCATATTTACCCGAAAGAGTTTAATACTCATTTTGATCACTCGACTATGGAATATTACTTAATTTAGTACTTTAAAAGTTATCTAATTTGGTCCTCTAACTTTTAAAATCGCACTCAAGTTGATCATCTGTTAGAAAATTCGTCCAAAGCTAGTTAATTAAGTTGAAGGGAAAATTTGCCAATCCACTGTGTGATTTTAAAAGTCAGAGTACCAAATTGGATAGTTTCAGAGTTAAGGAGTAAATTAAATAATACTTCATAGTCGAGGGACCAAAACAGGTATTAACTCCATATTAATAAAACAATTTATAATTCGACAAAATGTTACTTGTATAATTTGGTAGTATAAGTCTTCTTCATATTTTTATATAACTATATACTTCTCTTATTATATATGTAAAGAATGAGAAATTCATCAAAGATGTTAAAACTTCTTATTAGTTGTAATTAATACAAAGGTATATATTGTATTTTTTTTTCCATATTTTTATGTGTTTAATTTGGGTATACAAGAAAAATAAAGTCAGAGAAAAATATTCATTCCGAAAGATATGGGGAAATACCACCACCATACCTTCCTAGACTTTTTAGTCGGAAGATATTTTTCGGATTCTTTATTTTCCTGTCTTTATCTTCTGTCTCATCTCTTTTCAAGCTAGTTTCCAAATTATTATTAATACCACCACCTCACCACTTATTATTATTATTTCTAGTTATAATGTGCGCATTGCGCGATTAAATTAATGCCCAAAATGAAAACAATTGGTCAAGTGTTTTAGTAAAAAAAAAATACAATGTTAATTTTTGTAAGTGTACAAATGATACACATTTAGACCACCTTTAATTGGATTAATTAATTATTAGTCAAAAACTTAGATTAGTTTTATAGGTGGTTAGTTCAGTCCACTGTATCAGCTCTGGATCTTCCTATCACAAAGTCTAGATCAGCACCAGTGACCAGTCTAGTAGGCAGTTTTATTCAAACTGAATTTAGTCTTCATGATCCACTATTTTTGCTCAGATCTATACTTCTGGTTGAAACTTAATTTGAGTGGATCTAAGCTGCAAAAATTGAGGATATTATGGTTAATGATTCGGCTATAAATAGAGTTCAAACACATGGGATTTCTTACCACTTTTCTACGTGCTTTCTGGTCCAGATTAATTTGAGAGCTCTATACTATATTATTGTTTCTATATTGAGTATTAGCACATCATGGTGAAGTGCTTGATGTTGCCGTTTAGCTAAAGGATGTTTGCGGCATGCACTTGGTCAGCGTGAAGATGATGAAGGCGTAGATAGGAGTGTTTTTGTAACCATTGATGTTGTATGGTTGTTTTGTGACTCCTTGTAACCCCTTGTGATCATCTAGTGGATTGGGCTGACGTGATGTACCCCGCAGTCGTAGGAGTTGAACTTCGAACTGCGTAAACAATTCTTCAGTGTCTCTATTTATTTACTTATTTGCTTTATTTATTTATTTATTTATCTATACCTGCTCTAGTAACTAATCTAGATAAATAATCTTGGTAAAAATATGTAGGAACCTTGGGCTTATCTTGTACATTCAAGATCCACAATACAATTTCAATTTATAATTATTGCAAACTTTCAATTAGCAATATTTATAAAATTGACGCTTCCTATTTTTTCAACAACAATCAATTGTTAATTTACCAAAATAGATGAATCAAATCAGTCATCACTTTTTAAATGGGAGCATGTTCTCACTTGAATCCTCCCCTATATATACACACATTGATCCTAATTGATGATTTTGTCAGGACTGCGTCCACCATAAATCGGGTATGTAAGTACAAAACGGAAAGGTAAGAAAATAATAGTATTATTACTCGAGGTGTTAGGCCCAAAAAAGTGCATACAAAGCTCGAGATACTGACCCAAAATGGCGACCGAAATACAAAGACTGTGACCCTAAGAAGGGCTAGAAATAATAATGTAACTAACAAGAGTCGAACCCAGGTGATTGGGTTGAGAGTGCAGACTAAAAACCACCAAGTCAAGGTGCTTATAGTATTCAGACATTGATGTTCCAAGGAGAGACAATGCACCCCTATTTATACCAGAATCCCACCAACACTAAATTGTCCACGTGTACGGCTCTTGATTTGTCTTTCTCACCACCATCCATGTACCCCATTCTCACAATCCCACGTCCACGCACCATGCCACGTTGCATTACCACACCTGCTGCACCACCCCAACCAACCAGCACAGCGCACCACCCCCCACCGCACCATGCCACCTCCAAAAATGGTGCCGCGTCGGGGGCGCGAGGCATGCATCGTCCCACAAGGGTCAGCACCCCGATCGGCCACTGGCGGCTGGCGGCACCCACCACTCCGTCGCACGGCCGCACTGCACCACCTCCAGAAACGCAACCTCGGGGCGCACACCTGCTGGCGGGCCTTACATGGCCAACCCACCATTCCTTCAATTCCTTAACCCTGCACTGCCCAACAAAGCCTAATAGCAAGCCTAGTAAATCTTAGCCCATAACTCATATCCTCGTCACTAATATTTATAATTTTGTAGCTAATAAGCTATTGTTTAGTGTTTTTATTCTTGAGATATAATATAATGTATTAATGATGTTTGATATTTAATAATGCAAATAAATTATAGATTTCTTATTAAGTTTAAATTTGTGAATATTTTCACTTTCTCTATACCGTGTCAACTCTGGCCATGCACGGCTAGGACGTTAGAACTAGTCCTATCTTTATGTATATTAAAGATTATGATATTAGTAATAAAATTGTGCCGTGAGAATTCTCACCTTCACAAAATCCCCACGGGTGTAGGGATTTGGGTGGGAATGCCGAGAAGGACATGCATGTGCCCTCAAATGACTAAATCAATATATTTTATATTCCATTTAGATCTTCACCATTTTTTTTCATATAATATATTTTATGTTATTTAAATTTTAGATATTATTATTAGATTAAATTAGATATATGGAGTAATGGATGCGACTGTCAAATGTCATGCTTACGAAGAATAAAATGGAATATCTGAATGGCAAACAAGTAATTTAAAAGGAATTATACATTATTAGATGCTCTGATTCCGAATTCATTCCTTTAACTTCCCTATTCCTTTCGGATAAATGTCGTCATTGATAATCCAAAAACGTGTGGGGTGTGGGTATTCAAGTTAGATATAATACATTTTATAAATTACATGTTTAAGGATATATTAATGAATTTTAGGTTTTAATTATTAAGATTTGTATACTTACATGCATGATTAGTTTTGCACGTGTGAGATTTTTAAACCATGCATGCATGCTTATGATATAAAGACATACATGCTACATAGTAAAAGTTGTTTGTACTTATATATCGAATAATTTGACTTGCGACTAAGATTGATGAGCATTATATTATAAAGGCTATGCGTTAATGATGCATATGAATCATGTAATTAATAAAGTACAAATATTATTTCATCCTTATCGGAATAAATCAGTCAATCAAAAAGAAAAAGTGTAAATCTTAAGTTGTATACGCATATAAGCATAACAATTATCTTACGAAAATGAAATGTATGATATATATGGTCTGTTCTTTTGATTGGGTCCGTGGGCTTAGCTTGATTCCTTAATAATATATAACTAAGAATATTGTTTGATAATGAAATATGGGTATTTGTAAATTGTAACCCCAGCTTTTATAATTTTAGTAACATTATTTATATTAACTTTGTTTGTATAAATATAAATTATAAGTTTGACGGTACCTCGTTGTACTTTGTTTATTTTTTTAATGCTACTGACTCTATTACATTGTTGTATCTGTTCATCTCTATTTTCTCAACCAAATGAAGCACAAAGAGTCAACAACGCCTCTACTGAGGTTCGATCTCATGACTTCCCATATAGGAGAGTCACTACTATGATAAATTAGTTCAGAAATAACTAATAAGTATAAAGAATAATGACAGTTTTCTTATTAAATTAAAAATAATATTTGACACCAAAAATTTGATACACAGAGCGTAATATTCATTGGACCAAAATGAAAATGACTACAATTTTAGTAGCGTTAGACTTTCACAAATAGGCAAAGTATTCCTAAGTATATTATTCTCATTTTATGTGGCTTGATAATGTCATCACACGCATGATGACACCATCAAGTGTCAAGTAAAATGTTTTATTATAAATATTATTGTATTTTAATTTTAGAGTATGTTTGGAAATTTAGAAAATATATTTTAAAAATTGATTTTCAAAACATTGTCACTCTTTTTTTTAAAAATAGTTTAATTTTCTAATGTTTAACGGAAGCTCAGGAAAACAATTTTTTCTACTATGCCTATTCTCTATGCTTAGCCGTCCTTTTCACATTTTCTTTGTGTATAAATAGGTCTTTGTAAGGTGATTACATCATCAACTTCATTACACTTTTTTTTTTTTTTTAACTCCCCTTGTAATATTTTCTCCCTAGCCGTACTTTTGTCCCAACATTTTTATCACTCTTGTATTTTCTTATATTATTTCAATTTTTCTAATTCTTAACCTTTTTATTATTAGCACCCAAGATGCTGGTTAACTATCCTAACATAATAATAATAATAATAATAATAATAATAATAATAATAATAAATCCAAACAATCTGAACCAACCATTTAATTTAATAATTTGACCGTCATTTTTTCTTCCCATTATAAACCTAATTTTTATTGGCTCTTATTAGTATATATAGTATAGTAGATCGATAGTAGATATACCCACAATTTAGTGTTTATTAAGGCATTGGTTATTAACATATATGACAAATATTATAAACATAACACATGATGAATATTATTAAACATATTGTACTGGTTGACGTCATTAAACACATAGTGCATTTTATTATTATTATCTCAGATTATGAAAGACGTAATTAACAAAGGAAAATATCAATTATTCAATAATAAGAATTTTTAATCCGTCCATGCTTCCTCATCATGTACTATTGAACCCACACCCACCCAAGGCTCTTGACCAATTCCAATCATCCACATCAATATACATATTAAAGTGCACATATATGCTTAGACACAGGGATTTTGATAAAATTGATTGGACTAATAAAATAAATTAAATTGTAGAATATTTTTTAGAAATGCACAAAACAGAATCTGGTGCTTCTCATTAATCTATAGTATCACACTACTAATACCCACCCATTGATTCTCTACTCTAAAGAAATGTCAACTTTTTCACAAGTCATCGTCTACCTTTATATATATATATATATATATACTTTCCGTTATGCTCTTGAGATCCATAACCATGATTGCACCTTTTATATATACACCTTCCGTTATAGAGGTTGGTTTAATTGAAGGTATATCTTGTTATCTAAAGTGTAAACGCGTATAGTGCAAAACTACAAAGTAGATTCAATGATATATATAAAACTATATTTAAAATGTACAACTCTAAAAGTGTTAATGGAGATATATAAAAGTACACTCAAGATATATAGTTTTTCAATTTTACACGGTGTAATTTTAACGTTTAAAAGTTTGTAATACTTATCAAATTGTCGCTATATATTTTTCATTTTTTACATTAGAGATGTTGATGATGATCATATATTGACGTCCTGCATTAGTCCATACTTTTTATCTGACTATATATATTCAGGACTAAAAGTGTAAAGTATTAGATACGGTCAATGTTGAAGTTGGGAGTAAAAGTTAAAAAATAAAAAAATAAAAAATAAAAAACAAATAGTTATGGGTTAAAATTGAAATTAACATTAATCTTATTATTATTTTTATAGGGTCGAAAATTATGCTTCTAGACGTGCGAGGCAATAAGAGGATAAGGTAGAATATTTTCCCCAACTTTGGGAGAAGTTCATTTAATTTAGGTTAAAAGATAGAATAAGGAAATTAAATAATTAATTACAAGGACTGAGATATTCTGGTTCTAGAGACCAACCTGATTAGAGAAAGTTGGTTAATAATTGAACACATCCTCCAGCAGAATTTAGGGAAAAGATATTTTGAAGATGATGAAGATGAAGGGGAGGGGAATATGGACCAAAAAGAAAGAATAATAAAAGAAGAAAAAGAAGAGTCAAAAGGACTTTATTGCAAAATAAATAAATGAATGTAAGTAAAAGGGCAAACAGGAATTTTAAAAGAAAAAATAAATTAATTAAAACTAAACTATGTAGTGTTTGGTAAATAGTTGTTAGCTGTTAACTGATTGAGTTAGTGTGTTTGAATTGTTGATAGCATTAACTGAATGTATAAAGATGTTTCATAAATTAGTTATTAGTTGATATAGTTGATTACATGCAAAATGATTTTATCAAGAAGCTGACCGAAAGAGTTGCTTTGAGCAGCTTTTTAAATTTTAGTATTTTAGAATGATAATCTGTTATAAAAAGTTAATTAATTAAACACTCGTATTGAATGTTTATCCAAGTCAAACAACTAATAAAATCAAATAAATTAAAATTGACTGATAAGCTAACTATGTTACGCTCTATCACTGTAACATTTGACTTGATATTTTGTACAATTTGCACAATCAAATGTGCCACACAATGAGTGTAAAAAAATGTTCATATTTATTAATAATATATGAATTAGACGCCTTTGTTACCAGTTATTTAGACGTATTTACGTTAAATAATACTAATGGTATATAATTTATGCAAATAACATTACCCTTATATTTTCAATTTTATTTATATGTCCTTTTTTGGACAAATTATATATATTATGAACCATTCAAGGTGGGTCACTCACAAATAGAAACTTTTAATATATTGAAAAATTCATCTGTAATGTACTTTTAAAAATGAAAGATTCATTTTTAGTTAATATATTAAAAATGATGTTGCAATACACTAAAAATGAATTATCAGTATATTAAAAATGAACTTTTATATCAATGCTACACTTTGAAATGTACACCATATCCACGATATAATGATTGAAATTTTTGTACCAGTTACTAAAATCAGCCCATTTGATACAATAATTGATACAAAAAGTTAGTGTAAAATAAATAGCATATTTTTTGATTATATTGTTATTTTTATTTCAACTAGTGAATTACCTGTGTGATGCATGGATAATTTTTTATTATTATATATTTAGATAATAAAATTAAAGATGAAATTATAAATAATTTTAATATTTGAAAGGTTGCATTTATTTGATCATAAGATTAATGCAAAAGTATCACCGATTAATTGAATAATATATGACTCGGTTATCCGCAATTATTTTGAAAAAATCAATATTGTAATATAATTTAGACAATTATATTATTATTACTAAAATAAATATGAAAAAAGAGGGAAATAATTTTAAAAAGCCGCATTAAGCTGTGAAAGAAAATTGAAATTAAATCACTTGATTTAGAACTGTTTTGTTCCCATATATGATTTATGTAATTTTTTTTGTAACATAAAAATGTTTCAAAAGGAAAAAAAAAAAAAGGTAGTAGTCTGGAATTAAAAATACTTTGGAATCAAAACATGAGGAATTTCATTACTACTCTTGTAAATTCGTGTTAGAAAGTAAAAAAGATAAGAAAGTTAATAACAATTATAATAAGGTCAAATTTTTACAAATTTTGAAAAACTTCCTTGTATACAATTATGTTAATAAATAATTATTATTTTGATAGATAATAATGTAAAATACGAAGAGTCAATGCCACCCTCATTGGAAGGTTATTGCGTGGACCATGGTCCAAAAACGACGTCGTTTTGCTTAGTTTCATTTTTTCAACACATAATATTCACGATGATATTTTAGACCGTGGTCCACACAATAATTTGCCATCTTCTTTGGGCCTTGAACCCATGACCTCCAACTTGGGAAGGTCAATTCGTGTCACTAGACCACAAGATCATTGGCAAAATAATATTACACCTTAGTTAAAATATATATATATATGTATAGAATTATAAATTTGTATGATTTTTCAAAAGGAAAGTGTAAGTAAGACAATTATATCAGACAATTATGTTAATGAATAATTATTATTTTGGTATATTAACTTTAGCCAATTAGTACATAGAATTAATTCTTTAATTATAATAATATTATACCTTAATTAATATATATAATATTATGAAAACTGTTTAGATTGAAACAAATATATATTCAATTTGTTCTGCTGAGAACCATTCCCTGAAATGAGACAAAAGTTTACAGAATAAGATAACAAAAGAGTTTTCCCATTAAGTTGTTACAAAATAGAGACGACATCACTACATACATACTACGATCCACTTGTCTTATTACAAACTAGATTACGGAGACTAACCAAAACACATAATTAATCATTAATATTTCACCTCTCGAACTATGTACACAAGAAAGTCTATGAAATAATTTTAAGATTATTTTTCAATGCAAATTAAACCTAGACCTATCTTGCCCCTGGATTTCACATCACTCACAATTGCAAGGGTTGCATGTGCAGTTGTCCCCACATTTACACCCATTCTTAGCTGCGAAATCCCCTATCATAGATCCCTTCAACTCGCTGCAAAACACAAACAATTCATTAACCACTGAAATCCTTAACCACCACAAAAAAAAAAATTAAAAAAAAAATTGAAACTCCAGATCTGTCAAATCTCAAAATAAATTTATCTTCAATTTTCACTCTATCATTAGATCACCCAAAAAAAGCGAATGAAATTATTATAGAAAGGCAAAAGAACATACAAATCGAAGAAGAGGAAAATGACGGAAAATGAAGAATTGTGATTGGGATCACCCAAAAAAACGAATGAGAACACATAGATTGAATAAGAGAAAATGAACGGAAAATGAAGAATTATGATTGGGGTCACCTAAAAAATTAATGAAATTATGCTAAAGAAGGCCAAAGAACATACAGATCAAATAAGGGTCCGTTTGGAAAGCATGAAAATGACTTTTGGAAAATGTTTTCTGAAAAATGAGTCATTTTCCGGAAAACAGTTTCATTTCCAGTGTTTGGATGTATTATGGAAAAATGTCTTTTTGTGTTTGGTTCATTTTCTGGAAAATGGAAAGAATTGTATAATTAAACATTGTAATTATTTTATTTAAAATATAATAATATTAAAATAATATTATTTACTTAAAAATAGAATTTATGAAAATAAAATAATAATAATAATAATAATAATAATAATAATAATAATAACGTAGCAAAGGTTTCCGGCGGTTTCCCCACCTCCTTGGTCCATGGTCATATGGCTTGGTTTTGATCAAGAACATGCGAAATAGGCATTTTGGCGATTCTGGAAAATCTTACGGAAAAAAAATTCCGTAAGTCATTTTCCGGAAAAATGAACTGATTTTCCTTGGTCACCACATTTTCCGGACGTTGCCAAACACCAAAAATTCGGAAAACATTTTTCGAAAGCCATTTTACAGGTTACCAAACACACCCTAAGAGGAAAAGGAACGGAAAATGAAGAAGAGGGAAATGAATAATTATGATTTCTTTAGTCACCAATCCATTGTATTTATATGTGCAAAATATGAGATTTATAAATTTGTATGATTTTTCAAAAGGGAAGTGTAATCATTTATTTAAGATCTTTAAATACTAATCCTAAATGACGCTTTTGTCCAATAAATGTTGATATTACTAAATTGTCTCTAAGTTTGGGCGAGAAAAATTTCACAATCACTTATCCAAGATGTGGGGCAGCAGAAGAAACTACAGATCATGTCTTCAGGGTATGCGATCTCGCGGCGGAGTGCTGGTACGCTGTCTCCCCGCCAGCCGATTTTCTCTATAACTTCCACCTCCCGATTGACACGTGGGTTCAGAAGAGTTGTGCAACCAACCATACCGACGATCGCGAAATAGCTTGGAGGTCTACATTCCCCTATATTCTTTGGAACATATGGAAGGCACGGAACAATCACATTTTCAACAATAAGCTTATGTCAGTAAACGCCATCGTGGGTATAGCAGATCAGGAGGCTTCCAATGCACAACGGTTCATCCTCAAACGTTCTGGTCCTATTTCAGCGAGGCAACTTTGGATCTCTTGGACTCCTCCTCATCCTGGAGTCGTCAAGCTTAACTCGGACGGTGCGAAAAAAGCGACCACGGGGCTGTCGAGCGCAGGTGGTCTTATACGGGACTGCAACGGGAGTTGGATCATAGGGTACACAGTTAACATCGGGCATACGAATAGTTTCAGGGCAGAACAATGGGGCCTTCGGGAAGGACTAGTCCTTGCTAAAAACCGTGGGTTCATGCAGGTTGTGGCCGAAACTGATTCGGAAGCCTTGGTGCAAGTCCTCGATAAGGATGCTAACGTGGATCCTTATGATTCCACTCTTGTCTCCGACTGCAAATCGTTGATTCGGCACTTTCAGGAGTTCAAGATTCAGCATATTTTCCGGGAAGGAAACCAGTGTGCGGACTTTCTTGCAAACCTGGGGCAGAATGCTAGCTCGGGTACGACAATCCTGGATCACCCGCCGATGGAAATGACTGTTCTGCTTGACCGTGATATGCGGGGTGTCTCCTTTAGTAGGTGGCACTAATCCTTGGGGACCTTAGGTCCCTTTTCTTCACCAAATATATATATATATATATATATATATATATATGACATGATTAATATAAAAGGTATTACAATACCACTTAAACTAACAAGTTCTTGTTGTATTGTTGATGATCACACTTTTGTTAGATTGTCACTCAAATAAATTAATTAAGTTTATTCTCATCTCATAGATAATTAGAAGAGATTTTAAAAAAAAATTACTTATATACTTGAAGTATATTATTATTTGATAAGATATACGTTTAACATACAAGTCAATCATATTTTATATGTTTTTAGTATGTTATATATATTTTAGGCTATGAATCCTGTGGGAACACTTCATATGAGATATATAAGAACCAAACTCAGCTGTACAACTATAAAAATTTGACGGATTTGATCAGATATATATAAAAGATGCGTTGGGAGTTTTAAAATTATCATCAACTCCACCGTGCAAATTTTAACACTTAATATGCAATCTTTAACAACTAAATATGCAAACATTGTAAATTCTATAAATTCAAAGAAAAAGTTAAATTTTTAAATCTAAACTGTAATTGTTAGACTTTAAGCAGTAAAAATTGAACCACTGGACCAAATAAAATAAAAAATTTAGTGATAAAGCTCTAAAATCGAAACCCGGCCTAATTGCAATGTACTTTCGCATTTTTACAAGTGTAAACTTTTAATACTAAATATGCAAAATGTTAACACTAAATATGCAAAATGTTAATACTAAATAGCATATTTTAGTGTTCACATTTGCATAATAAAGTTGGTGATAATTACGAAACTGCCACCACATTTTTTTTTTAAATTTGATCTGTTGCCTTCAATTTTTTCAAGATGTAAGGTTGTGATTAGTTCTTAGTTTTCTCCTACAGACTTATTCTTATATGATCCTCTCTCTCTCTCTCTCTCTCTCTCTCTATATATATATATATATATATATATATATATATATATATATATATATATAATTTTGCAAGAATATATTGGACAATAAAAATTATTTCTCTGCATATTTTGTATAGTAAGTTTTTTACCTTTTCGTTCAAGGAAATTAATGAACAAAGTTATTGGCAATTAATAAATTTACATCTTGGGTAACCTATGATATCAAAAGTACCCAAAATTAAAATTTTAGACTTAAAAAAATCGTTAAAAGGTATTAAAATGGAATAAATCAAATGCAAATATCTAAAATGAAAATATAACTATAGTGAATAAATCATAAATAGAATAAATTCTATTTGAAATTATTGCTTAACTTTTGATACCATAGGTTACAAGTAGTTAAAGCATAATGCTATGAAGGGCAAGTGACAAAGTCATACGATATTTGCTCCCACTTGGGCAGTCGACTTCCATGAATCAAGTTTTATGAGTGATGTAGTAGTGTGGGAGTTACACCCAATATAATAGGTTCGTTATGGGCACTAGGTAGAGGTATCAAATGGGCAGGTTTAGGTTAGTTCGATTAGACCCGTCACTAGTCTGTTTATATTTTTGGATCGGGCTTGGCTTGGTAAAAAATAAAAATTAAAGTTCAACCCTATTCATACCCCTAATGGACCGCTAAGTCACTGTAATTTAATCTTCTATTATCATATCAGGCTGGAGTGTGCTCTTTTAACGAGGTTTTCTCCTCGCCCTGTGACCCTAGCCGGCAAGGCTGGAGTGTGCTGACCCTGAGGACAAGGGAATTTTGTCTTTTGTGGACAAGTTTTACGAGCGATGGTGAATGGTCGGGTCGGATCTCACCATTTAGCAATGAGGTAATATTCACTATTCACTATGAATATCCTCCCATCCATCAATGGGTCGGATCCTTATTAGGATAGTTCACAATCATAAATATCTAAAAAGATCCTTGCACACATACATTACATACATGCTTATCATCTTCTTGAAATGTCAATTCCACTTCTAATACTCCGTGCTTTTTAAAAATAAAATTACATTGTCAATCCTCAAATTATATAATAATAACAAATTTAATCCTTATATTATAAGGTCATCACATTTTTTAGTTTTCAAAGTAGCATTTTCAATCTCCTCCATATTCTTTATAAACCCTAATCAGTTAAAATGGCTAATGAAATTTCACATCATTCTCTTCTTCTTTTTATCACCAAAATTGTTGTTCAAAAATTCCACAAATTAGTGACTAAAAATGCAAACCTACATTACATTGATGTTTTTAAAGTTTTCATTATTTAATTTGTTTTGACCAATTTTGAAGTGCAACATATAAAAGAGATAAATAGAATGTGAAATTTCATTACTAGCTAAATCCAATCAACTAGGGTTTCTACAAAATAATAGAAAATCTTAAGACAATCACTAATGGAATGATATTTAAAAAAAAAAAAAAAAAAAAATGTTATTTATTGACACTTCGAAAACTAAAAATAGTGACACTAATAATATAAAAGTTAAAGGAATGGTCAAATAGGCTCATCTACTACTCACAAGTACTCAATTAATCTCTTGGTCTAAAATAATATCCAATTTAATACACAAACTTCTTAAAATTCTTGCATTTAACATATTTTCTACATCAGATTGTCGGTAGTCCATATTAAGACGACATGGAAATTTAATTAAATAAAAGGTTGTTGACATGAAATTTATTAAGGATATAAATTAAAACCAAGCAAACCCTATCAGTCTGTTCTTCATCTTCGACTTCTTTCTTCAGATTCATCTTTTCATACCCATCTTCTACTTTAAGTTAGTTGCATTCCCAACAGACCATTTAAGTTTAAATATACTACGTATATCTTAAACTTTGAACTTCCTTGCTTATATAATGTCAGGTAAGATGTAAAAGCGTTGACAAAATATAATATCAATAAATCATTATCATTCTATGTCTATAATAAGCTAAAAGTCGCACGCACTAGAATCCAAAACTGGAAATTGGGAGACGAGAGAAATTGAGCATAAAATAGAAATTGAAAAATGTGGCTACGGAGAGAAATAGATTACACATAGATCACTCATTGCTTTTCTTTTCTTCTTCTTCGACTCGCTTGCTCGGAGTACTGATGGAGATGAAGGCATGAAGCAGCTCTTCAAGGTTGTATTTTTTACGTATTCAGAACACAAATTGAGGCTTTTAGGACTTTTTTTTTTAGTTTTTTTGTGGGGTGGGGGGTTATTTTCAAACAAAATAAATTTTTACTAAACGCCATGTCATCAATACTACTAACTCTATTACAATATAGTATATATCCATACATATTTTCTCAACCTATTGAAGCACAATGAGTCACTCCCATTTGAGCGAGCCACAGAAGTGTCATTGAGCTACTTAGCATTAACTTGTGACTTAGAAACCAAAAGTTTAGATTTTATTTGTTTTACTTTTTTATTCTCTATTTTCTAGTTTTTCAATTTTCATTCTCTTATTTTCTATTCTCTATTTTATGTTTAGAAAAGTTGTTTATTAACACTCATTTTTAATATAACATTATAAAATTAACACAAGTCTAATTCTAAATGATTTTCTAGACCTTAGTAATTTAATTAGAGTTATAATTTATTGACGTTGTCATAAGATTACAATGTGTATAAAATGAAATTCAATTACATTTCTCATCGTAATAAGACTATCGTATGTATAATGTCTAATAAAACTATAGTTGAAACAAAATGAAACTGTAGTTGTTCTGAAATGAAACTACAATGTATACAAAATGAAATTGAGTATGTTATACAAGACGAGCTTATAACGCAGAACGGGTGCCGTTTCTTTTCATTAAAAGAAAGGACGCCGTTTTGAACCATGGTTCACAATCCTTTGTCCACAGTAAAATTTGCCGAATAAGGCCCCATAGGCTATGGTAAGCTAGCCTAGGAAACTCCTAAAAAATAATATTTAATTAAAAATTAAGGGAAAATTGTAATTTATGTCTCTCCATAATATGTCAATTATCAATGTCACTCCTAAATTATTAGTGGTGTTAATGTTGCCCATCAATTTTCAAAAACGGTACATATATTGTCTCTCTCGTGGTGTAAATATTGCCCATCCTTTTGGCGCGAGAGGGCGGTATATGTACCGTTTTTGAAAATTGAGTGGCAATATTTACACCGTTAATAATTCAGGAGTGATATCGATAATTAGCATATTATGGAGGGGCATAAATTACAATTTTTTTAAAAAATTAATTTTAAATGTATTAATTGCATACTAAATAGTTTAGATAGTTTAAACAAACATAAGTATAATTTGGTAAACATAATAACAACTAATACGTTCAAATAAATAGACGATTCATGCAAAGTTTTAAAATTTTCAAACACATGTAATAGTTAATAGCAATAATCATTATTTTGGTCCATCAATTGTTTTTCAACTGTTAATTATTCTCTACTTTTTAATTTGAACGAATTTAATTTGATCCTCTAGAATTGTTTTAAATTTCGTCAATTAAATCCCTGTGTCATTATTCTATCACTCAATTGTTAGTTGCCCTTATTTAATTTGAGTCCCTGAGAAGTAAACTTACATCTCAGCTAGGCCAAAATATAGATTCTCGCATGTCACCGGAAGATATGTTTACTTCTCAGCACATTGCCGATCGAGAGGTGTTGTTGGCCCTTCTCGGTTACGTCCGAGAAGTGCGCATTCAAATAAGGGAAACTAACAATTTGAAATAAGAACAACCGAGAAGTAAATTTACATCTCGGCTAGTCTGAAAAGTATACGCTCGCCTGTGACTGGAATGTATGTTTACTTCTCGATCACACGACCGATAGGTGTTTCTGGCACTAACGGTTGAGTTATGGAATAATGCCAAAGGGATTTAATTGACGAAATTTAAAACAATTCAAGGCTCAAATTCGTTCAACTTAAAAATTATGGACTAAATTGACCGTTGCAAAACAATTGAGGGAGCAAAATAATTATTTTCTCTAATTAATATAAATAGATATATTACGAATCATTTATGCAATGTACTAATACATTAACTTTTTTTAACAAGGTTCTTGGTATTTTATTAATTTAACTGCATTAATACAAAGTTTTTTTTTAAAACATACAAATCATTTATACAATGTATTAATACACTATTTCTTTTTATATATAAACTAAGAGGACCAGTCCCCGGCCCGCCAAGCCTACCACTTTAGTGGCCTTGAAAATCAAAACACACTCCACCCTTATTGCAAAGTGAGGCTAGGCTTGATAAGTTTAGTCGGTTTTGACAATTCTAATTTAGATTTAAAAAGGTTTACCCTATCTCATAGTAATAATTTTGAAAAGTGGTAGGATGTGTTTAAAATATAATAAAGAAGTAAACATTATTTTGAGACAAATAAAATGAGAAGAAAAAAGAAGATACTAATTTAGAATCAGCAATACTTCTTTAGAAATGTTTATTTTGAAAAGTAATATCGAAGCTATTATGCCTTGTATTACTATGTAGTATTAATTAAGCTAAAATATGTTACAAAATCATAGTTATGGTACTAAAATAATAAATAACTTTTAATGTGTAGGGCAAAATTAGGTGCACTTGCCTAAATGGATTTGTATAATTGCAAATCACGCATATATTAGTGTCCAACTAAACCACAAGAAGTGAGAACTTTTAAATATCTTTTCAAGAGTCCTACTACTGGGAAAAAGAATGGGACCAGAAGGACCACCTCAGGAGCAAATCAAAAGGCTTAACAAGTTTAAATTTTCCATTAGCTCTTCAAGTACTAAACAAGAAGAGGGGCAAGACTCTAACAAAGCCAAGTAGCCAACATAGCCTATTGCACACAATGTTGGAGGTATAGCTTGACGTTGGTTGTTTTTGTTCACGCAATAATCATATCATTGACTCCATAAATTTGAAGAGCTATAAGGCAGACACCAAATTTGGAGGTGTGGTATGTACGTGGTGATAGAATAATTTGATGTAGAGTTATTGATAAATATATGTTTATAACTACATTTACAAAGTTTGCAACAAAAACAAAAACAAAAAAAAAAAAAAAAAAAAAAAAAAAAAAAAAAAAAAAAAAAAAAACAAACAAAACAAAACAAAAAACTCCATTTACAAAAGAAAGAATTGTCTTTTAATTTATAGGTAAACATATTAAGTTTGGGGAAAGCGTGGACGGCAGCAGGATTCGAACCTATGTGGCCGTAACTTATGATTTCAAGGCATGCCCAAAAACCACTTCAGCACATCTACCAATTGTTCTTATGGTAGTAAAACTTTTGATCTTGATAACACATGAGCAACTAGCAAGGCTACAAAATAAAACGTGGACGGCAGGATTCGAACCTGCGCGGGCAAAGCCCACATGATTTCTAGTCATGCCCGATAACCACTCCGGCACGTCCACAATTAGTTGATGTTTTCAAAATTCATACATAAATCCTAATAATTTACAACAGGTAGAAGATGTTACCATCAACCCTTTCAAGTTCCAATCTTTAAGGAGCTGTACTCAAAAAATTATTTTTCTTCTTACATAAACTCTACCAATTTATTTCTGTTCGCAACAGCAAGTCATTGTTCGAAAATATGCTAATAATAGGGATTTGAAGCCATAACCTCCCACATAACAACACAAGGATAAACCATCCAAGCTATCAAGATCTTGTGTACCAAAGGGTAGGAAGCTTTACTTATGCATGGAGTGCACTGGAAGCAAAGTAGTGGGGGACACATGTGTGGCCAAGAATGAAAGTTGTCAGATGTCGTCCATTTATCAACCATCCGTGAGTCCTTTAACAATATAAATAAGCACCCTTCCCTCCCTTTAAAGGGTATCTCTTGGCTCACCAAATGCCTTCTGGTCCAGTGGTCTGAGTCTTCTCTCTCTCCCTAGCACGCCAGGGTTCGAGTCCTGCTAGTAACATATTTAGTTTTGTTTTATTTGTTAGTCCTTTAACTTGTGTCATTTATTTATTATCGGGCCGCCATTTTGGGCTCTATTCAATTCATTAGGGCTATGGTATTCTTTGGGCTGCCGTTTTGGGCCAATATCTCGGGCTTTGTGCATGCTATTCTGGGCTAGCGCCCCGGGTAATAAAGCTACTTTCTTCCTATCCCTCATTATGTACCTCTATACCCGATTTATGGTGGACATAGTCCCAATAAAACCATCATTGACGCCGTATGTGGGGAACGCTACGAAAATCATGTGTTCCTAGTTTCTACCCGTTGGTAGCAGCATGAAAGAGTTACCATTCCTGAATACTCTGGCTAGGAATATGGTTTTTAAGTAAAAATCGGTTTCACCATTCGACCTGCGAGTGTTTCAAGAAGTAGGGTGTTGATCATGCAGGCTAGTTAAGTGTTACTTGATCATAACATGAAATGAGTTTGAGTTTCACATGCTGTTAAAATCCTGTGTTCATAATTTGTACCCGTTCTACCCTTTCCTTTTACACAATCAAACTCGAGATACGCCAAAATGACCAAGTCAAAAAGTGAACATTCGTTGTTCCCGCAAAAATGTCTTAGCCAGCAAAGCAAGGTTATGTCTGTTTCACCAGGGTCAGTTTTCCACCCAAGTAACGTGACAGGTCCAATTTCTTAGCTTTTATTTAAACTCATTACAATTAACAAGTATTTTATTCCAATTCAAATGTTTGAACCAAACAGTCCTTTAATTCTTATTTAATGAATGTTTTGCATGACATGCGAAATAATAAAGTTATTGCATTTACGAAATATTACAATTTTTTTGGACATCTTAATATAGTAATTAAAGAGGAAAAATTTTTATATACCCTGTCCCGGGTTGTTATGCCGTGGACCCAGGTCCACCTTACAAGGTGGATTGGGTTTACATTCAAATACATTATACTCTACATTCACAATTTGTAAACTCCACATTCACACATTACAGGATTATATATTTAGTAACTATATTACCACTGTTATGCATTCACACATTTAAAACTCTATATTCACAGGTCCTATACTCCATATTCACAACTTGAAAACTCCCCATTCACACATTACAGGGCTACAAGTTGCTAGAACTTCTTAACTCTATTACAGATTCACACATGCATAACTCTACATTAACGATTTCTATACTCCATATTCACAATTTGAAACCTCCACATTCACACATTTCTGGGCAACTCTACATTCACACAATCATAAATCTACATTCACGATTTCTATACTCTACATTCACACAATCATAAATCTACATTCACGATTTCTATACTCTACATTCACACTTTGAAACCTCTACATTCACACATTTTTGGACAACTCTATATTCAACAATATGTTTACTAATTTAAAAAAAAAAAAAAAAGAAAAAAAAAAGACAAAAACGACGTAGTTTTGGGCCCAGGTCCACCTTGCAAGGTTGACCTAGGTCCACAGCATAATTTGCCCCTGTCCCTGAGGTAAATTTTGTATGTTTAGATTTGTACAATCAAAGTTGGCCTAGGGCCAGGCTTTAAAGCCCTCCACTACTTTCGTGGACTTCTAAAGGCTAGCCCGTCTTACCCCGCGATTGAATAGAAATACTACGTAATATTTTAGTTTCACTTAAATGAAACTATAGTATGTATAAAAAGAAATTGAATAACATGCTTTACATATTGGGTGTATATTGTCAAATGAAACTGCAGTTATATTGAAATGATATTGTAGTTGTGTTATAGTGAAACTACAATGTATATAAAATGAAACTGAATAACAGTTTCACATATTTAAGTGTATATTGTCCAATGAAACCGTACTATATTTAAAATATTTTTAGATATGTTTAGTTTAAACATAATAAATATAATTTTTACTTGAGTCTAATATATAGAAGATTTTAACATTTCATATTTGAATCAAATTTAAAAACCTATTTAAATTTATAGTTTTAGTTTGGATAATGTAAATATTTTTTTGACCTAATATTTAAAATATTTTTTAATATGCTCATTTGAGTTTTAAAAAAAACACACACACACAATTTTAGCTTTCAAATATAATATATGTGAAATTTTAATATCTAATATCTAGGTCAAACTTATTGTTAAGATATAACATAATTTAAAAAGGAAAATGCTAATCTCCGTAAAATTGCCATCCACTCACAAAACAATCACTCTATGATGTAACTAAATGCTAACCACTAGTTTTTCTTTTTTAATTTGAGTGACTCTCCAGTAAGATTGTCTCACAAATCCTTATCGATCAATCGGGTCGGGTCAAGTCAAGATAGAAATGTAATATTTATACTGAAAAATATAATATTGATCAAGAATAAAGTATTTGTTACTTATAACGAAAAGTGTAATACTTTTGAAGAAAAAATATAATATATACTTTTAAATCAAAATGTAAAGGTATTACATTTTTCTTTAAAAGTATTACATTTTCCTTTATAAGTAATAAACATTTTATTCTTGATTAGCATCATATTTTTTCTATTACATTTTCATCTTGACCCTACCATCTCACGGACAAATATTTGTGAGATGGTTTCACACAAGTTTTGCCTTTTAATTTTAATTTGAACTATTTTTTTAAATCTTTAAGCTTATGTGGTAGAGAGTGGTTGTTTGTGAGTGTAAAATTCGAGGTTTAATTTGTAACTAAAAGTATCCACACCAATAACATATTAAGTTCATCAAAAATCTAAAAATCAACATAGATTTCTAATTTTAATTTAGATAATGTGAATAATGTTTAACCTTAAGAGACGTTTTGATAGTCATGAAAGTTCAAACTTTCTAAAAAATTTAAAACGTGGAATCTTTTTCCCGCATTACTAGTACATCGACTTGAGAAAGTTTGAATCAACTAGTAATCTAATTATTTGATATCATAGTAAGTAAATCCTTCCTATAGGGGTAGAATTCTTTTCCTTGAGTTACTGATAATAAACAAAACTTTTCAATTACATATTTATTTTTAAGGTCATTATTATATGAACCATGGTCCACACAATTGTGTTGACCACAAATAAAAAGTACATTATTTTTGTGTATAAAGTGTTGAAAAAATAGCATAAAATGGCATAGAAAGTGGTTATTTGTGGTAAAAATATATGTAAGGTCCACTTTCGATTTGGATCGGGTCAAAGTGGATTCGGGTTGTTCGTAGTTAGACAAAAGATATTGATATATTGTACGGTCAAAACAGATAATAGGTGAATGAGAAATTGATTTCTCAAAGTAGACCCATTTGAGTTGGAAAATAAGGTGGAAAGGCTTTAAAGAAACTTTTGTCCCACATTAATTTGGGAAGTGGATTTGCACCACTATATATACAAGAGTCTTTTTAAGGCATATTAAATTGTATAGCATAAAGGTTCTTTCTTGTGGGTATCACACGACTCAAGCTAAAATACATTACTTGAGTATTGAAAGTACGTTATTTAGTATACTATATACTATTAAATAATGTACTTTAAGTACACAAAATAATGTGTTTTTAGTATATTAAAAATGTACTATGTATTAATGGGAAGTACATTATTTGATTATTGGAAGTAATTTATTTTGTATACTATCATATTCAGTATACAAATATTGTACTTTTAATATTTTAAATATATGCTTTGTATCCATAGAAAGTACATTATTTCGTATACTATCAAATAATATATATTTAGTACACAAATAATATATTTTAGTATATTAAAAATGTACCTTGTATTCATAGTAGAAAAAGATTTACCACTAGGATAAAAACCTCTCTTTTAATGAAGTTGTAGTTCTTGAATTTCTAGTGCTCTTCCAATTCCACTTATCTCTTTCTTTATTCTCTGCATTGTTCTTGACATCCAATTATGATATAATTATTGATAAGTTCAGTTTTTTACCACATTTTACCCTTATTTTCACACCTAATTTTTGTGCCTCAATGGTCATTATTTTGTTTAAAATGTTTCTTATTTGCTTGGTTTACACATGTAAGGACCAATAATTTGGGAATCCAAGTCAAAAAGGAGAAACTTTTAAACACTTTGGAGCAAAATGAAGCTGATTGCACAAAGGAAAGAAGTTGTCCAAGATGTATGGCCAAGTGTCCATCCGGACATCTACAGTATGACTCGAGTGTTCGACCATAGAGTAAAGTAAGGAAGACATCAAGTCAAGACGTACAATGGATTGTCTAGCCGCACAACCTGGACAGAAAGGTTACAGGCATCACGTCCAACCACACAATTGAGGAACGACGAGTCTCACGGGTTCATGTTCGGTTGCATGGCCGGATAGCTGAGTGAAGAATTGACTAGTGTCGCGACGTCTGGCTAGACACCTAGCCACACTTGTGATGTCTACTACAATATTTAAGCGCAAAACTCTATTATTTTTTGTAGTTTTTCTCATTCTAGATCGCGCTAGCCTTCTCTTTGTCATTTTTATAAGAATTTATAACTTAGATTAGACCTAGATTAGACATTTACATGGGATATAACACTAGTAAGAGACAAAATCATAGATAGATTGAAGATCTACATTCAATTCCATTAATGTCAAGATAGGTTCAATTATTCTCTTTTTCATACATTTTGTAATGACTAGTTTGAGATTGATGATTGTCGTTGTTGTTCATTTGCTATGCGAATAGTCTTTTAGGGGTATAGGTTAAGGGAGTATGATCTCTCAAGATGTCAATTATGTGATTAATTGCATAAAAGAGTGGAATATAATTATGTAACATCTCTATAAATATTCAAAACTTTCATCCTTTTTGCAATTTGCCATATAATTTATTTGAGTTCCCAATTAAAATCATAATAAGATAACTATTGTATAAGTTAGCAAGTCGCTCCCAAATGAAGTTAAATTTATAACTTTGTAGTTACTAAGTTAATAGTCTGACCAACTTAGTTGGATCGCTCCAAAAACATTTACTTTTTGTTCTTTTAGTACAAGTTTTGCATGCTTAGTCAGATGAAAACAAGATATTAAAAAAAAAACTCATTTTTTCCCGTTATATATATACACGCTAATATGTGGCTAACATAATTTTTATAAAATATGGAATTAACAATTTTTTATTAATATAATAGCACATAGAAACGTAAGAATTCAAGGAATACAATACATGAATATTTAAAAAGTAGATAAAATAAATGACTGCAGTTTTTAATTTTGATAACATTACTTATGCAAATGATCAGTAGTTTGCCTTAAAAAATTTTGAGAGAATAGCTGCGGTGAATGCAAAGAACCTTATGGGCACACAATAATAAGTTAACGGGCACACAAATGACTGCAAAAGGGCACACGATTGAAAAATCAGTTCATCTTTTGAGGATACAATAAGCAGTTAACTGGCACACAACAAGCAATTAACGGGCACGGAACGGACTGCAAAAGCTTCCAAAATAAAACACACGCGAATTAAAAGCTTCCAAAATAAAACCACTACTAGAAAAGACAATAATAACCCTCAAAACTAGTGTGTACACTCATAACCAAAAATAAAACCAAAATTACAATCAATCTTAGACCATTGAATATTACAATCCAACTTACACAATTAGTCATCATAATCCTCTATAATACATTAGTACTCACATGAATACATACATACACACACACACACACACACACACATATATATATATATATATTCCTATTTTGCAGGCCGGGTGATGTATAAATGTAGGTAGCTAGCAAACAAGCATAGATGGGTGATGCATTGATGTACAGAATATAATGCAAATTTATACATGAAGATGATGGAATAATGTTGAACAATGAAAATGGCTTCCCCGGCCATATACTATATTACTATGCACTCCCCTCAGCTCTCAAATATAATTAAACCAATCAAGTCCTCTTTGTCAATGGAATCCCATTATTCCTCAATGTTCTTTCTATTGTTTTTAATGCCATGCAAGCTGGATAGGGACCAAAACAAAATGCAATCCTTAAATAGCTAGTTAGCTAGCTTCTACAACTTAATAATACAGTCTCACTGCCATTTCTGTAGCTATAACTTATGCAAGGGAATTGAACACAGCTCTGTGACTGTGAGAACCCAAGCAAAGCAGCAGAGATATATTTCATTTGAGAATTTGAAAACCAACAAAATTTCTCGCCGTTGCCGGGGATCGAACCCGGGTCACCCGCGTGACAGGCGGGAATACTCACCACTATACTACAACGACAACTGTGAGAATATAAGCAAAATGAATTTAATGTAGAAAATAGAGTAAAGAAAACCAACAAAAACACTCGCCGTTGCCGGGGATCCAACCCGAGCCACCCGCGTGACAGGCAGGAATACTCACCACTATACTACAACGACTTTGGCTTTGATGGGCTCAATTAGTTATTCTTAGTATGTTATAGAATTTGCATTTATTATAGCAATGCTTCTTTATTTATTACAGTATTTTTTTTTTTTAAATTTAGTCTCTAAACTCTAATTATTAATTTGATAGCATTAAATTTGCCACTACAAAAGTAGTGTCAATGTAATTCTTCATTAGAAATTTATAATTATATTTGAGCATTTCTATTCACAAAGCATTAACAATGAGGGCAAAAATTTTTTTTCTTTTTTTTTTTCTAGGTGTTTAATTTATTTAAAATTAGTTATGGTTTTTGTTTTTTTGTAGTGTCCAATATATATTTTCTTTTAAATATTTTAACATTCGTTTTATGTATTATCATATAATAGTAATTTTGTTTTTAAAAGTTTAACATTAATATTAATATTAAAGATTATAATGGAGATATTATTAAGAGATATATTCAAATAAGTAATAAGTTTGAAATGTATAACTTTAGTGAAATTGTATTTATTTTTAATTTGCTTTTGAAAATCTCTTTATACACAACATAGACCACTTATTTGGAGAAATTGTTTCTTTTGAAAGTTTCATTAACATTTTAATTAAATATTATGAAATATTTTCTTATTAATTATTATTTTCATAAAATTTATATATAAAGGAGTTATATCGTTATGTTATTAATTGCTAATTTACTTAGACATTTTTTTATATAAATTATTTTAAATGTGTAATATAATATAAAAAGTTGATACTTAATTATTTAAATTAAAGCATATTAATGTAGAAATTTTACTTCAATTCTCATACTTCATAAGTTGAGAAAAATTAGTTTTTTTCTACACCCTTAATTCAGGGTACATTTTTTAATATATTTTATTTGTGTATTGAATGTACATTATTTGATAATATACAAAATAATGTACTTTCATTACTCAAATAATGTATTTTTCATTAATACAAGGTACATTTTTAATATACTAAAAATACATTATTTGTGTACTTAATGTACATTATTTGTCTCTACCGTCTTTACTTCCTTTTTCTTTTTTTTTTTGAGAAAAACCAAATCAATTATTCATTGAATACAGAGGGGAGGAGAGTCAACCCAAATACAAAGGTCAGTATTCGAATGGGCAGCCCGAGCTAACGTATGAGCTTGTCAATTCACTGATCTATTAACATGTCTAACAGCAAATGCTTGGAAATTAGATTAGTCCTACGACACTCCCTAACTGCAAAGTTTGTATATGAACAATCCCCGCTCTAACCAGGATAATGCTTCTTTGATTGCAAGAGCTTCGGCGAGACGTGGATCTTTCATAGCTCTTAGAGGACCAGAGATAGTGGCTTGGAAAACACCTGCCTGGGAGGCAACTATAGCTCCAAAAGTGGTGGAATTGTCCGAGATAGAAGCGTCTACATTAAAAAAAAAAAAAAAAAAAAAAAAAAAAAAAAAAAAAAAAAAAAAAAAAAAAAAAAAAAAAAAAAAAAAAAAAAAAAAAAAAAAAAAATAACAAAAAAAAAAAAAAAAANTATATTTGAGCATTTCTATTCACAAAGCATTAACAATGAGGGCAAAAATTTTTTTTCTTTTTTTTTTTCTAGGTGTTTAATTTATTTAAAATTAGTTATGGTTTTTGTTTTTTTGTAGTGTCCAATATATATTTTCTTTTAAATATTTTAACATTCGTTTTATGTATTATCATATAATAGTAATTTTGTTTTTAAAAGTTTAACATTAATATTAATATTAAAGATTATAATGGAGATATTATTAAGAGATATATTCAAATAAGTAATAAGTTTGAAATGTATAACTTTAGTGAAATTGTATTTATTTTTAATTTGCTTTTGAAAATCTCTTTATACACAACATAGACCACTTATTTGGAGAAATTGTTTCTTTTGAAAGTTTCATTAACATTTTAATTAAATATTATGAAATATTTTCTTATTAATTATTATTTTCATAAAATTTATATATAAAGGAGTTATATCGTTATGTTATTAATTGCTAATTTACTTAGACATTTTTTTATATAAATTATTTTAAATGTGTAATATAATATAAAAAGTTGATACTTAATTATTTAAATTAAAGCATATTAATGTAGAAATTTTACTTCAATTCTCATACTTCATAAGTTGAGAAAAATTAGTTTTTTTCTACACCCTTAATTCAGGGTACATTTTTTAATATATTTTATTTGTGTATTGAATGTACATTATTTGATAATATACAAAATAATGTACTTTCATTACTCAAATAATGTATTTTTCATTAATACAAGGTACATTTTTAATATACTAAAAATACATTATTTGTGTACTTAATGTACATTATTTGTCTCTACCGTCTTTACTTCCTTTTTCTTTTTTTTTTTGAGAAAAACCAAATCAATTATTCATTGAATACAGAGGGGAGGAGAGTCAACCCAAATACAAAGGTCAGTATTCGAATGGGCAGCCCGAGCTAACGTATGAGCTTGTCAATTCACTGATCTATTAACATGTCTAACAGCAAATGCTTGGAAATTAGATTAGTCCTACGACACTCCCTAACTGCAAAGTTTGTATATGAACAATCCCCGCTCTAACCAGGATAATGCTTCTTTGATTGCAAGAGCTTCGGCGAGACGTGGATCTTTCATAGCTCTTAGAGGACCAGAGATAGTGGCTTGGAAAACACCTGCCTGGGAGGCAACTATAGCTCCAAAAGTGGTGGAATTGTCCGAGATAGAAGCGTCTACATTAAAAAAAAAAAAAAAAAAAAAAAAAAAAAAAACAAAACAAAACAAAACAAAACAAAACAAAACAAAACAAAACAAAAAAACAAAAAAACACAAGCAGGCAAGTTGGGTTAATATTGTTGGATTGTTAGCCTTTTGAAGCTCAGCCCAACACTCTCATGCATTCATTAATCAGTGTACCTGTAGGCCTTTTGATGTTATTGACATCCCACCTCTTGTTGTGCCAAATTAATTCATTTCTCCCCTTCCAGGTAGCCCATAAAGTTGCCACAATGTTCATTATTTGGTCCTCAGCACAGTTAATAAGAGAATGTGACAGCCACTCTTCAAGTCTGTGGTAGGAGGCCACGCATGTTATTCCACAGGTAGGACTACTCATCTCAAAAATAAATGACTTCTAGACTCCATTTCTTGCTGGCATATTGGACAGTCAATTCATACCTCAATTTTTTTGTTAGTAAGGGCCTTTGGAACTGACAGAATGTTCCTTGCACAGCGCCAAAGGAAGTTTTTTATTTTTGGGGGGATTTTCAGCCTCCATAATTGATTCCAAGCTTGAAAGTTTCCGGTTGTGAAGCTTCCCCAGTTAACATCCTATACCCACTCTTGACAAAATAGAACCCTTTCATGTCATTTTTCCAGAACCAATGGTCACTATAAGTCCTAGACACAGCTCAATAAGCCTAGCATCTCGGTTGTTGAAGTGTTGTTCAATTAAATGGTAATTCCAATCACCAGTAGATACATCAATAAAGTCTGCCATCTTAACAACTCCTGTGTGTCTGAGAAATTGGTGGTGATATTTGTATACTAAATCTACATTATTTGTCTCTACCGTCTTTACTTAATGCTGCTTTACTCTAGGATAAAATTTAATTAAAGAGAAAATTCTATATTTTCTGTTTATTCAAAGTGTATATACAAATATAGAGTTATTTTTGCAATCTGTGACCCTGTGTTGTGTTTTTTTTTGCAAATAGAAGGGCGTTTGCAGTATTTGTAATGTATTTTATAGAATTCTGTGGTCAATTCACGATGATACCATTTCTTTTAACTTGATCATAATTTTTGGATTCTTTTTTACATATGTATAATTTCGTATTTTAAATATTTTTTGCCACAAACTTGAATTCTTTTGGGATAAATTTTACTCTGTCCATCTCATTTTATGTGTCAAGTTCAGGTAACGAATTGATTAAATCTTTACAATTTAATTTTTCATAATATTAAATTTAGAATTAGTATGTAAAATTTTATATATTTAGAAACTACATTAAAAGTACTATCAAACACACACAAAAAATCAAATTTAAAAATTATAATAAAATACTAATGGAAATAAACAAAAAAACAATTGATTTGACCAATAAACAAGTAAATAGGAGGAGTAAAACGGACAAAAGGGGTATTAATTTACAAATGTTCTATTAAACTCTCAATTATTAACATGTATTAAAAAAAAAAAAAAAGGGAATAAGGGTCAAATAAACCCTTAAAGTATTCATGAAAATACAATTAAACACTTTGAACTAGAAAAATCTCCAATTACTCCTCGAACTTAGAAAAAAAGTGCAATTAACCCATTTGACCAGTAGATGGTTTTAGGCATGGTCTCCGTTTGACCAAGAATTTACCCAAAAGTATTTCTGAGCATTTTAAAATTCAGCAGTCCCTTTATGCTGAATAAAATGGCATCTATTCTATGATTACCAAACAGGTATAGAACACACTGTACATAGACTAATGTAACTATGGAAGACTACCATGCATTTCAAAAAATTCACTTTCCAGCCAAGAAACGGATTAAAAACCCAAATTTAACAGCAACCCTCTCACCATTGCTCAAATCTAATCAGTAGAAAAAGATGCAATGAGAAGGGAAAAGAATACAGTAGTGTAATAATCATACAGAAAGATAATGACAACGAAATACCAGCATCCTAGCAAACCTCCTGTCTCTACCAAGTCACACTTCCATGAAACAATGCACACACGACAAATCTAGTATCTCCTTCTCGGGCTTCTAGAACGATGACTTCGAGGGGATCTGCAGAGATGAGGAAAGTGCATATTATATTTGAGAAAATCAAAGCCCCTAAGTCTCTAAGCCTCTCTAACAGGGGCAATAACGGATTGAATTGAGTGTAATTATTTGGCCAAAGTAGATGAAGAGGCTATTCCAAATAGAGCTTAGAAAAAAATACAAACATTGTTAGAATAAATTTCTTTGTAATTATTTAGAATGAACGGTAATTTTGGAATTTAAAATTTTCAATTAAAGGTCTGTGTCTCTGTCTCTCCATAATGAGCTTTTCATTAGATTATGGCATCTCAGAAAGAGACAATTTGCCTCTTATCTACTCCAGGAACCATTGTAAAAACATTGTATGGCACAGCTTATAACTTCTTGGAGTAGATTATAACTACTTGTATGGCATAGCTTATGACCAAGTCTAGTGAACTTTCGATCTACGGAAGCAGAGTTGGAATGTCATTTCAGAAACTCCAAACCAAATAATTAAAACATAGGGACACATGCAAATCAATTCATTTGAATTAAAATATAGACATGCATTATCTCATGCCTTAAGATGATTTGTTTCTTACAACTAAGGACAAGCTTAAGAAAGCCATATAACTTTTCCTAATTACATCCACACAACTTCCCTACATATGTATTCAGTCAACCCATTTTTTATGTGCTGTATCAGTCAAGGAGAACTTCAACTAGTATGGCATTCCCAACAGGGTTTATAACTACTGCGATAATACCTTTACATGATAACCATCCACTAGTTTGTTAATTTTCATTACGAAAACTAACTCCATGTTCCTTGCTATCAAACTTCTATTTTTTTGCATTCAAACTACCCAACAAACAAAGCATGGGATAAAACTACCCTCCTTCAACCTCAAAAAAGGATAAGGCATAATAAAATGGATAAAAGAGGTGGCGCAAAGAATATCTACAATTTGGTTCAAGCCTTGAAGGGCAGGAGGATGATTATGCAAGAGATCTTGCAATAATCAACAAATGGTAATGATCTTATAAAGCTGAGAAGTTGCTGCTTTATAAAACACATAGGACTGGATACAATTAGCATTGCCAAGAGATATCAATATCACAGATGATCACATTCCAATTGACCTAAAAAGGGGAAAAAATCATATCATACCTTCGCCTAACATTCCTCCTCCTGAATGGACCCTTGCTAAATGCCCAATCAACATTAATGGTTTGAGTGAGGAGTTGAGTTCCTTCCATCTCAGCTATAGCTTTCTGTGCTTCTTCAATATTCTCATATTCAATCAGTGCATAGCCCTAGAGTAAAACATTTGTAAGATATATGATGAAAGAATAGTAGCTACAATGACTCTCAATGAATGTCCAAAACAAAAACAAATAGCCACTATATTAGTAATTCAAAAAACATTGACCCTTGGTCATTTACAGAAACAAGGTGACATAAGATAGGGTGCAAGTTGTGTAAATGGCCATTCAAAGCCATAACTTTGGAGGACATTTTTATCAAAATACCACCCAAAGTTAATGGACTATTGTTCACTTACCTTGACAAATCCAGTACGACGATCCAGATTTAGATGTAAATTTCTAATCTCCCCAAATTCACCAAATGCATTATGGAGATCATCTTCTTGTGCCTCTTCATGAACCCCAGTAACCAACACAATCCATCCTTCAATTGCTGCACAAAATTTAGTAACATTAGACTTTTCCGAGTTCTTTTAATGAATCTTTGGACTCAAACTACTTAAAACTGTCCAGACCTGTGTTACAAATTTGGCAACTATAGAACATGAGCACAACTATGCATTTTATGTGTCAATATTATAATTTCCTGTGCGTGCATACAGACAAGCTACATAACATTAACAATTGAAATTCAGATTGAAACATAAAATAAAGGCTATCAAATCATTCCTAGTTGGTGGGAGGGGGGGAAGAAAGGGAGGTCTACTTCTTAGCTAGCCATCATTTGGAATGATCAAATATCGAGATTCAAACAACTTGGTTTGTAATCATAGCATGGAAGTGGGTTTGGCACTCCAACCATCATGGTGAGATGGAACTCCACAATTTCAGATGGTGTTATATTTTCTATAGCAAGCTTCAGTGACAAAGGCATCTGTCTCATTGATGGATCTCCACAATTTCAGATGATCTTATCTAATGTCGGGCTCAAGCCTTTAGTGGATTGACATCTTTAACTATTTATGTAACACATGATCAGCCGTGAAGTTAGACAGGTTTACAGAAACAATTGGCTTAATTTTGATATTTATAGTTATAGGGATTGAAGCAGTTTTTGGTAATTTGTCTTTACATTATGCCTTATAATGTAATTATGACATTAAAATTATGTAGGGATTGGGGAATTCCTCATCTTCTAGTAAGGGAAGGAAGGAAGCTAGTGAGCAACAGAACATAATCCTAAGTTGCAAAATGGAGGCTTGATCTTCGACATAGGACAAGTTAAGGCCCAATATCAGCAAAGTGATAGACTGGAATATTGAAACCAATCATCTATATAACACATTCAAATCCACAAAGGCCACAACAGGATGCGGGAATGGTTAATGGAAAAGGAATTCAAAAGTAGTAACCAATATGCATAGTTATCACGGCGTCGCATTGGCGTCCTGTCGGCGCCTGGAGGCTTTGCCTCGCCTGAAAATGGTGAGGCGGCTGAGGCAACACCCTAATATCCATTGCAATAAAAAAGCATCATATATCACTTTATTCTTCCATTCAACTGACATTCTCCTTTCTTCAGGCTACCAAACAAAGCATTACCAGAAGCAGCTTTTAGCAGTACCACTCTGTGTACTTATAATCACTACTATATACTGCTTCACAGCACCCTAATACCCATTGCAAACAAGTGCATGCAAAAATTTTCATACTCCCCTTGCCCAACATATTCAGCTGAAAGCAGATGTATACAACATCCGAACAATTAGCAGTCTTGTTTTCCATTTTGTAATAAAAATATACGGAGTAATTATTAATCCGAAAGAGTAACTTTAACAATAGAACAGATCAAGTCACAAAACGCATAAATAGTAATCTCACTCAGGCAATTACGGAAATGGGTGGAACTCGGTAATGTAACTCCATGGGGGTGCGGTTGGAGAAGTGTGATGCGTTTACACACATGCATATATAAATATAAAGTGAGAGAGAGAGAGAGAGAGAGAGAGAGAGCGAGGGGAACTGACATCGTTCGGGACCAGGGCCGCCGTCGGAATCGAGAGAGTCAAAGCGCGCAGACATCCGAACATTCCGGTCGGCCTCAGCAGCGTCTTCGCGAAATCCGCGGCCTTTGGTCTTTCTGGGAGCAGAGGAGGAGCCGCCGGTAACAAGCGACTTGATCCTGGGAGTCGGAGCCCTAGGGGACGATGGCGTGTCCACATCCTCGTCCATCAGATCGTCATCCTCCGGCTCGAAGTCCACCGTCTCAGCCTCTGCGTTCGCCATTTGCTGCTGCGTCGTGTTTTCACCCTTTCCCTTCTCTATTTGTTTCTTAAGAATGAATTGTAGGGATGGGGTTTTGTTGCTGAAACTGAGAAATAGGGTTTTAGAATTGTGTAGTTCTCCATTGATTTGGTTGTTTTGTCATTTTTAATTTTTAATTTGGGAGTTTTGTGATAATAAAATCTAGAGTTAATTCCAACAATGGTCCTCCGACTATATTGATTTTTTAAAATTGGTCCCTGACTTTTAATTTGAATAATTTAGACACTTGACTTTCAAATTCTTTCCAATTTAATTCTTTTGTCCGATGAAGGTTAAGTGGAAGTTAAATTAAGGGGTAAAATAGTCATTTCATATATATATATATATATATATATATATATATATATATATATATATATATATATATATATATATATGTATGCAAAAAACCCTGGATAACTGATCAAAACTCATCAAGATCAAATGCAAAGAAAAGAGTTGG